>NW_023458561.1:61948416-61955356 GCF_013731165.1 Rhagoletis pomonella | reverse complement strand
TTTAAATATTTTCTATATCTTGATTCTTTTATTTTACTTAAAATATATATTTTTCTTCTCATTACATATTTCATTTTTCTTAATTTAGTTTTCTTATTTTTTAGGATTTTCGTTTTAATAATATCAGTTTTTCCATTTCCATTTACTTCTTCATTTTGTTTTCTTTGTATCTTTCATTTTATTTAAATTTACTTTACGCACCTTGTATTTAACTTTTATCCTTAAATTTTTTTTATCTAGTTTTTTTGATGTTTTTGTCTTATTTTTATTTTATTTTTTGAGTTTTTTTGCTTTATTTTATTTCCTTCTACTTGCTAATTCAATTTTTATTTATTTTTGTATCGTTTATTTTATTTTATTTTTTTTTACTTGAGTTTGTTTTATTTTATTATATTTTACATTTACTTTTGATTTTATTTTATTAAGCTTTTATTTTAATATAACTTTTTACTCACTTACTTTACTTTTTTTCAGCGCTTGGCCTGTAGATGTGCAAACTGGTTTATTATTATTGGCCCTGCTATTCTTGCTAGCGTTTGTAGTAGTTAAGCAAGTTTTTTAAGATAAATAAATTCCAAATTCAACATTAGCTAATTTAAAAATTATAACTACCCTAATGACTATACATTAGCATGCTTATATGTGTATGTATGTATGTATTTGAATTCACTAACTGAGCATGCAATATGTACCTCAGATGTAAGTATTTTGAACAATTCAACGGTGCGTTGCAGCAATTATGCAAATATTGCAGATTTTCTTTCGCTATGCTCGATTTTTTGGACTTGTTCTGGCAAACATTCTTGTACTGCATTCAAATTCTTTTGGCAATATTTTCAGAGCTTTGCGCCCCTTTCGTTGGCTTTGTTGGCATTTGTGCAGTTTTGCAATAGAAATTCTGGCTGTATGTATTTTAGATTTTTTTTTTCAATATTTGGATGATGATATTTTAAGCGCTAAAGCCCCATTGTGTGTACCAATTATTTTTCCTCTAAAAACTTTGGAGTTGGCAGATTTTTTTCAAGCTTATGCCTGAAAGACAATTGAAAGAGGGTTTGTGATCATGACTTAGAGAACAGTCCTGCCAGTCCTGGACAGCGGCAAAGAAAGTGCTCTATTTCTTCCTTGTCACGGCGGCTCCGAAAAAAGTCGTGTGTTGGAAAACTCTTTCATTCTGCGTATATTATCACTAAACTATGACCAGTGACAGTAACATCCTGAGTTGAGGGTATTTCAGGAGAATGAGAATGTATCAAGCCAAAGCATCAGTCTCTTTTATTTCTAAACTACATAAAATGGAATGAAATGTCCAATATATGCAACCTCGGTTAAATGCCTAATTGAAACTTAGTTGCGTAAATAAGGCATTTCCATCGATTGTAGTTTAGAAATAACAGAGACTGATGCCTACGCTTGAAGGCACCCTGAATATGGCATTAGTGTTTGAGTAAGCAAAGGCCGTATTTTCTCCCCTTTCGTTTTGGGAGGGAATATGTGCGATGAAGCCATTGAAAAGGCTCTTTTCACCCTGGTAAATTTATTCCCGCACATGTCCATTAGAAGTCATTCCTGTCATATCGGTTAATTTCTTAACTTTTTACTTAGCTCGCAAAACGAAAATTAGAAACACATTTGTATAAAATGAATTTAGAATTTTTTTATACATTTTCTAAACAATTTTTCTCACTGCTTCTAAGTAGCTCTTAATTTGGTGCTAATGTTTTATGCTCGCACACAAACTAAAACTCCAAGTGAGAACTTATCACTTATCATATAAACACACTGGTGCGTACAAACATGTCGCACACATTCTTCTAAAATGTATTAATCCACAATTTTCCATTTGCCAAAAAATTGTTTCAAATCAAACCTAGGGAGAATAGAGACTGTTCTGCTAATTTTACAGCAAATTGCAACAACTTATTTTTTCAGCTTTTTCTCAAAGTTAAATATTGAAATGGTTAACATGTTTAGTGCATATTTGATATAGAAAGTTACAAATTTGAGTTAATGTACTTTTGAAATACGGGTGTGTGTGCATATGTTAATGAGAAACACACACACAGAATTATTCACACTTATGTGATAACAATTATTATTGCGTTACCATAAAGGCGTGCAAATGCACTTTGTACACTCATCGCTGATAAGCTTTCGAAACAAACATGCAAGAATAAAGCTAAGTTCTTATAAGCACTAATATACATACACAGGAAAATCAACTCTTTGGAATTTTTCTTGCAGCGAATGCGAAATGTGTGCATTCGAGAAAACTATTTCATGCAAAATCTGTTCACGTGATCAGCGGGTACTGAAGCAGAAGGAGTAACGAACTGTACAAGCTTTATAATGAAATGGACAACGCGCAAAATAAATGCATTACCGCGTCTAAATAAAGCTAAATATACTCACAAAAAGCTCTCAAATTGCGCTGAAACGATATTTGTGTATATTTGCGAAATTGTCATTTTGTTGTTCAATTTAGTGCATCGGCGGAACATATGAATTATATATATGTATGTAATTTCATAGCCATCTATCTGGGCACTGAGTTCAAGTTATTAGCAAATAACCTATAGAATTTAATTTTTGGGGAAATTTTGCTTAAACTCGGTCCAAATTTGAAAAAAATAAAATAAAAATGAGGGCGCGTAGCGGAACTTTTCCGATTCTAAAAATGAAAACCTCAGAGTGCGGAGGGTTCTATTTAAAAAGTTATTAACTTTTAAAGTTGCACAATTCACCATACAAATTTCATTGATTACATGGAAGTGTTGAAAATGAACACAGATGTTGGTGCTGCCAGATGATAGGAATAGTAAAAAAACAAAGTCGCGGGTTTTTTATTGAGAATTTTCACTTTATATTGAAATACTGTTTTACTTAAAAAGTCGCGGGCGGAGTACTGATTTTAATAAAAATGTTCATTATTTATCGAAGCATTGCTTTTTTTAAAGCGCCGCAGGCGAAAATGTTTAATAAAAAATCCCGCGATTTTTTTATCGAAGTATTGTGGTTTTTCTTAAAGCGCCGCAGGTGAAAATTTTTAATGAAACATCGCGCGATTTTTTATAAAAATTTTTTTTTATTTATCAAAGTATTGTTTTTTTTTTTAAAGCGCTGCAGGTGAAAATTTTTAATAAAAAAATGCGCAATTTTTTATAAAAAATTTTCATTATTTACCGAAGTATTGATTTTTATAAAAAAAATTGATTTATATAAAATCACGCGATTTTTTATTAAAAATTTTCGGTTTTTTTTATTGAAGTATTGATTTTTTAAGGCGGCTCAGTTATACCTATTTATTCCCTAATGTTATCGAGATCATTATGAAACAGAAGTAGATTGTTGAAGGGATATTCAATTCATTTTAGTATACCTATTTAATTTTCGAACATCTGGTAGCATCTTTGCATTCACCATTACAGCCATTTTGATTTGTTTGCATGTTTACTTTGTTGAAGAAAACTAGTGAAATTATTAAACGCATTTTATATTGTTAAAAAATAAAATAAAATACTTTTAATGTGTTCCAAATACACGTGAACATTGCAAAAATGGTATACTTATCAAAATGTAAGTGTTATAAGTGTGCTCTTTTTATATGAAAATTTGCTAGTGAAACTGCAAAGAAATTTAATAACAAATTAGTTAAACACTATTACTAATAAAGTGAAAAGAGTGGTTGTCACTTTGTAATTACATATCATTGCCTTAATATAGAAAAGCCCTATCTCACATCGTCGCTGAAATGCACAAAGCCGTAACTAACTAAAATCTTTTATTGCATAAAACGATTTGGGGCCACATAATGCGATCAAATGCATCATAATCAATTAAAACGTAATTGACGATGTCAGATAGGGCCTTTCTATATTAAGGTAGCGATATATATATATTTAAATCGTATCTGTTTGAAATAAATTCTAAAATTTGTTAGTTTTTATTTGTTGTTATATCTTAATTCTTGCTTTTGCGATTGAAACAATATTTAAGGTCTTACAATTGAAATCTTAATTTTTTTTTTAATTATTTCCGATTTTTGAAGATTTAATCTTTACTTGACAAATTTTTCACCTAAAATTTCTGGCAACACTGGATCAGCCCACTCCCATCGGAAATTTGATTTTTAAATATTTAATATTCACTTGTCAGATTTTTCACGAAAAATCTCTGGCAACACTGATCAGTCCACTCGCATCGACAATTCGTTCTCGAAAGACTTTGTTTAATTAAATCTGATTAGAGGCACATAATATATTTTATCTTAATTTGTAACAAAATACCAACTGCTTACAAAATTCTTGTCAAGGCAATTGGTTGTTTTAAGCATTTTCCACCTGATTACAAATATGTATTCGCAACACATGCAAATCAGCCATTAAATTGATTGCTTTTTCGCCAACGCTGTCTGCAACGCCCGCATGCAGCTGCCACAACAAATACATATGTATGTACAATGCTGCTCAAATGTTCATTATGGATATGTATGTATGTACGTATGTATACGTATGGATTTAAGCGCACACAGGTGTTGGTTAAAAGCAAATATCTCAAGGATATTGCTATGGCATCTGCGTATCATACCAAAAAATTACTCAGCCTACAAGCGAAACGCAAAATCTTTAGCTGCGCAGCTGCAAAGTTGCACGCGAGGTAAAACAAAAAAAAAAAAAAAAAAAAAAAAAAATACATACATACATACATATGTATGTATGCAGTTAAATATCAATGCGTTTTTGTTCGATCATATAAACCAAGACCAAAAAATCTTAACGAAAATGCACCAACCTGCATATACTTAAGTACGTACAAACACACTCACATACATACATACAAGTGCAAACGCTGATCTTAAATAAATTTTTGTGCGCGTACTCAAAAGCCATCTGACCACCACCTGCTGATTTCGCACAGTTGGCCGGCAAGTTGATCGAACGAGCGCACTTGCAGTCATGCGTTTACATATATGTACATACATACTTACATATGCACCTAATATCTATGTACTATGTACATATTGTTGGTCAATATGCACTTCTTAATGCGTGCAAAAGCCAAGCCCCCCTTCGCAACCGAACTGACGACACGCGAATACAAGTTGCTGGGCAGGTTGGCTCCATTCACGTAACTACACAGCCTGGAATTGCTTGCCTTACAAAGACAATGGCGACTGAGTGTCGCCTGCGGCATTGCATTTCTTGCTAACAAACAGAAATGAAAAAACGGTGGCAAAAGAATGCAACAACACACTGGCATATGCTCGCTTGCCGCAAAGCGAAGCCATTGCCTGCAACAGACTCGACTTGAAACGGAAATACGGTCATCGTTGGCGGCGACGCACAAGACATCAAGACATCAACAGCAGCAGCAGCAGCAACAACTCTACCTCTCTGGCCAACACAAATGGCCTCAAAAGCCAAGCGCAAATTTAGTAACGCAGTCAAAGCGACTATCAGGCCGCTGAAGTCAACGTCGCGCTGCGTAACCGGATTGCGCGTGCCCGCAACCCAGCGTCATTCGCTAAATGCCGCATTCAAACTTCCAGACATTTTCGCAATGTGGCGGCTATAAACACTCCCTCTTCAACAACAACAAAGCTAGCAGCTAGTGTAGCAGCAGTAATTTTTGCCCTGCTTTAAATGCCAGCAACTAACCGGTTTGACGCCAAATAATGATGACGACGACCACGACGACGACGACGGAGCGCGGTCGCTGCGCTTAGCAGCCAAGCTATGTATGTATGCATTTCCGTCTATCCGTGCACCTCGCTAAACGCTGAACTCCACATTAGCTGCGGCGCGCCGCTGCTTAGCGTCATCTTTCAACCACGCACTCGCAGTCGCACCAACGCAAACCAACGAACCAACCAAGCGCACAATTTATCCATTCAAAGCAACTGCCAGGCCAACCGTCCATTCGACAATTCGACCACCGTATTCTCCGTCACTCCGTCTTGTCCAGCTGCTGGTGGTTCGTGCGTCTTGCCGCCGACTCATCATCATTATGAGAACAAACCAGTTCAATGCTCGCTGCTGATTGTGGCGCTGTTTCGTCGCGCTTTTTTGCGCCACTTACCGCGTTCCGTCCATGTGCATGGCCCGCACTGCATCTATTTGCGCATGCGCCGCCGCCGCCGCCGCTGATGACGTTTTACTTGTTGCTGCGCTGCCTTCATTTATAGCAATTTTCACGTTTGTGTGCGCTTGTTTTTTTTTTTACTGTTGCTGCTCCTATCGACCCTGCTGCCCCCTCCACTGTTGAGTTTTTTTTTATTGCCATAACGTATTGCTCATTGTTTGCCCGTTCGTGTCTTGTTTGCGTGCATTCGCATTGGGGGAAGCCGCTAGCTAGCCAGGCAACCAACAACGAACAGCTACAACACGTAACCGTGAGGTGTTTGGTTTTTATTTTTGTGTGGCTTTAATTTTTATCTTCATTACGATGAGTGCGTGTTTGTTTTTTGTAAGCATTATTTTTTTTTTGTAATCATTTTAGCTCATTTTTTTCACTTCCTTTTTTCCCGTTTATGTTTTTATGGTTTTATTTTTTCTTTTTATTTCTTCCATTTTATCCACTTCCTTTTGCTCTTATTTTATTTCATTTAATTCACCATCATTCAGGTTTCTGCGCTCCATTGCAGCTGATACTACTCATAATTTATATCTGAAGCATTTCATTATTTTATATGTTTTTATGTTCGCATTCGCATTCGCGTTGTTGGTCGGTCTAAAGGCGATTTCGCATATTTTAGCGACTGGCAGCAAAACTTGTTGCATGCATAATTCCACCACAGCTTGCCTTTGACTTTGTTTGCTGACTTACTTCCGTCCAATGCAATAATAAATAATATGTGAATGTACTTACATTAGGGTGGTCAAAAAAAATTCGGAATTTTAATGTTCTCACCCCCTAGGATTGCTCTATACCGAAAAAATTA
>NW_023458561.1:61942657-61948406 GCF_013731165.1 Rhagoletis pomonella | reverse complement strand
AATGTGTATTATCGTAAAAACGTTTCTTTTTCACTTATGCGCAACATTTCAATTTCTTTAAAACTTTATCGATTTTCTGAGGTAGATCAATATGTTTCCATTGGGGAAAAATCGAATTTCGATTCTCAGCTTTTTTAATCGATTAACGGTTCGAATCGGTACTAAAAAATCAACAAAAACTCGAACCAGAAGGGTTCGGTTAATCGATCTTCGATTTAACTGCCGCAATATCTAAACGAGAAGGCTGAGAATGAGGAGTCTGATCTCCACTTGGTATGAGCGCCGGTCTGGTGCCGTACCTACCAGGTATGGAAAAATCGGACGAATTTCCAATAGAGGGCACATCTGTTCCACTTTCCCAATTCTGGAAGGGTTTAGTAATGCCGCTGGCTATCTGCAAACTAATTCTAAGAGGGATCCACCTCTTAAACAGGCAAGTCATAGGTGGGCTAATGTCACATCTTGCAGCAATATGGAACTTACATAGCCGAAATGGAACGAGAAACGGTCGAAAGGTATCCGCATTCGGGGTAGAGCAAACTTAGCCACAGCCATTGGTCGCTAACAGGCTGTGTTGCCTTCCAAAGGCAGGCGGTTGGAGGTTCTCCATAACGGCTTCTGAAGAAGCAGAAACTAAAAAAAAGGCTCGAAACTTTTCGCCACTTGTTATGGGAATGCCCCGCACTCTGAAAAAGAAGATGCAAATTCATGGTTTCCGAATTTTTCGAGGGTTTAATGGACATAGACGGAGCTTTGCGTAGGAAAGTTCTCACGATCCGCGTGTCAATACGAAGGGGCCAAAATTAAGGGACTGGATAAAATTTTAAAAGGACATTTTCAACACTTACCAGTATTTATGCACCAAAAAATTTAATCTGATTAAATTTTTCAGAATTTCCTCTTTAATTTGATACCCACAACTTTTCTCTAAGCACATTTCACTGAATTTTTTAAATCATTTTTGAATCACTGACGTCAGAGTGAAAAACTAAAAACGCAATTTTACTATATTTGAAAAATTTACTATCGCACGGTGTTATATGTATAATGAGCGAGACCTTTATGAAAAAATATTAATTATTAAATAAAAAAGAAATATAGCCAATACTGGACAAGAAAAGGAGTTTCTATTATTGCCATCAGTGAAAATTACAGATTCTTGGCAAATAATCCCGGGATTTTCGGGACCTAAAAATGGCCGAGATCCCGTGACTAACATTCCCGCTATAGATGTATAGCAAATAATATGCGTTTGGACTAACGTACATATATATATATATTATAGTATCGCCCATTTGCCGAAATTCGCCATCTTTTTTCATACGATTTTCGATTTTGCTTGTCACCAAAATTGATTCCTTAACCAAATGAAGATTTTTAAGTCCACTAACAAAATTTATAGCAAATTTATAGAAAAACTTAAAAAAAATTACCTCAGCACCTTTCGAAATTGCTTCAAGCTAGCCTATTTATATATACATATATAGATAAAATTAAAATATTTTGCTCAGTAAATTAAGCTATCGAACGAAATGATTGTAAATTAAACGAATCTGGCGAAAGAGCGTAAAAAGTGCAAATCAAAGTTAAACAACAAAAAAAAAACTTAGCAAAAAAAAACCATTGTACGTATGCGCACAATCATATATATTTATTTTCCAGTTTATGCAAACTGTTGCTGCGCTTACTTTGGCACAAAATGCATTTGTATTAGTGCACAATTTCGTATGAACCTGCAAGCATTCATTTATGTAATTATCAACAAATATTTATTGCTCAGATAATTTGTTTGTAGAGCTTACTTTCTGCCTTTGCTGTTTTATTTGCTAAATTCCTATTTACTCGTATTTCAAGTAAAGCGAGCCAGCGGAAGAATATTTATGTACATATTTATATACCCATTTACTGAAATATTCAGCAGAACTTAGGCTTCTTTTGTTTTATTCTCTGGAATTTCGCTGATATGGAATTGATTCCTCCAACTGAGTGCTATTTCCGGCTAATACCTATATTTATGAATACAGATTTCGTTGAAGCGCGCCAGTTTCACATTGTTTTTTTTTTTACATTTTCAATAGAAGATTTCTGGTCAAATAAAATTTACAGCACTGAAAAAAACACTTTTTAAGGAATTAGGTTTTAACTAAATAACCAATTTGTAAGCGTAAATCTCTATAAAGCGGTAGCTGGTTGAAAATATATTTGTAACAGAAAAAATCCCCTAACAATTTCTGCATCTACATATATAAATATTGAAATTTGATAGTATCTTTGTCTTATTTCGAAAATCAGCAAATTTTTCTGCCAGAGCACGCTTTTAATTGACCAGAAAATTTTTATTAAAATCAAAAAATGTTTTACAAGGCAGAGACCCTGAAACCACCATAGCCATATGAAACGGAAAAGTGAAAAACAAACAAACAAACCAAAGAAGCGAATTAATTTTTTGATACGAATTGGAAAAATTTTTTTTTTTTGATTTTCGGCGAAACTTTCACATTTCTGATTCGCACGAAAAGCAAAATACGCCCTAGTATTTATTTATTAATATTGCACTTCCATTCAGACAACGAGCGCAGCGTTCCAAATACAATTTAGAATTTTGAAATCGCATACAGTGACGAACAAAAGTATTGGCACCGAAATTTTTTCGAAATATATGCAAAGCTTTCCATTCTTATTTTTCTTTTTGATAATTTTTATAAAAATATTATTTAAACTACACTAAAAATCAAAAATATAAAATCTCGAAACTTTGTGCATAGCTCAGGAAAATTCAATAAATTTGCATACTAATTTGCAACTTTCTATTCCGATTTTTTTTTTTTTTAATTTTAAGTATGTAATCTTATAGCCCATTCAGTTTTAGAAAAACAAAGTCTAAGTTTGAAATTGCTAGAAAATCGTGTTGATTTATGGCACTTTTTTTTTGCGGATGGTGTGTTGCATGTCGAACTTACTTTGAAAAAATGCCAAAAATCAATGCGTTTTTTTTGCCAACTTCAAACTTGCACTTTCTTGTACTAAAATTGAATAAGATAGACTGCATATTTAGAATTTTTTCTATAACTAAAACCTGAATAGAAAGTTGCGAATTTATTAAATTTTACCGAGTTTTGCACAAAGTTTAGAGATTTTATATTTTTGATTTTTAGTGTAGTATTAACTATATTTTTATAAAAAACAAAACCTAGAAAAGAAATTGGAATGAAAGAGCAAAAAAATCTATGTGCCAATACTTTTGTTCGTCGCTTTACCTATTTCAAACTAATAAATAGAAACATGTAAATACCAAATGTCATGTTCAAATATTTGCGCGCACATTCTGGCCAAAAACGTAATATTTTATTCCTGGTATTTCAATTGGCAAGTCAAGTGTTGGCACGTTCGCGACTCCTTCAATTGTATACATACATACATCGATATGTACATACAAACAGACATACGGATGCTGAAAATAACCTGCCAGAAAATTATAAGTCAGCTCAGCTCATAAATGAGCACTAGAAACTGATAATTAATAACGTACTAGTGCGGTGGTAAGCGGAGTTCTATTAGTTCCAAAGTGACTACTTCAATTTTTAGTCGAATCACAAAGAAACGCAAAAACTAGCAGTTATAAATAAAAGTTCGATTTATTTTGACATATTTTTAGATTTTGGTTCTTACTATGTACTTTTAATGTTATTCCACTTCGCTTTTTCATTTCATTATATTTGTGTTATTTAATTTTAATTATGTTGTATTTTATTTTACCTTATTCTCTTTTATTTTACTTTTTTTATTTTTACGTGCAAATATATTTTAGTACATTATTTTATTTTTTAGTTAATTTTTATTTTAATTTTTATTATATTTCACTTGACTTTAATTTTATTTTGTTTTATTTAATTTTAGTTATCTATTTTCTATGACTATATTTCAGTTTTTTTTTATACATTTATACATACATCATGTGTTTTAATTTTTATTTTATTTTCATTTCTTTTTCGTACGTTTCTTTTATTAAAATTCTTTTTATATACATTTTTTTATTTTTTGTTACCCATTTTTTCATTTTATTAAATTTATTTATCCTTAAATATTTTTTCCTTTTTTTTTTGTTTCTCTTTTTTATTTACTTTATTGTATTATTGGTTCATTCCATTTTGTTGAATTAAATTTTTTAGAGTAACTTTTACGTTTTATTTATTTTATCCTCTTGTATTTTTTATTTTATTTTTCATTTATCTTTTTTTTATATATTTGATACCGTATTTTTGCTTTTCTTAGATTTCTTTGTATCTATACATAAGTTAATATAATAATAATAATAATAATAATAATAATATCCCAACGGTTTTTACCCTCCATTCCCGCCCATCCGCACGAGGGGCGCAGTCCGCATGACGTACGGAACCAATATTTTAAATTTTTGTGCCGAGTCACGATGGGCAGGAGTTTGTTAAGTGTCGAGATCTAAATCTGTTCAGCTACAGAACTAAATTCATCAGCTGATTTTATGTATTTATGTCAATAATTCACTTATTGAGAGAGGAGAGTATCGCTTTCTTAATGCTGAAAAGCGGATCTGATATATCAAACGTGCTGGAATGAGAGTTAAAATCCTGGCATAAGCAACGGAGTGGGTCGTGCAATTCAAAATTGGTTTTACAAGCTTTCAGAAATATGGGACAAAAGTGTCTTGATACGCGTGACGGAACATTAAAGCTTACATCAGCCAGAAGAGACGGACTTGAAATTGAGCCTGTCAGTAATTTAACCATAAAAATTATACCAAGCATTTCCCTGCGACTGGCAAGTGTAGGAAGGTTAATAAGTTTTAAGCGACTCGTATAAGGTGGAAGACTATATTGAGAATCCCATCGGAAATTTGTTAAAGCAAAAAGTAGGAATTGTTTTTGAATTGATTCTATCTTGTCTGAGTAAATTTGATACCTTGGATTCCAAACCACCGAGCCGTATTCCAGAATCGGCCTAACTAATGTTGTAAACAGGGTTTTAGTGATATACGGGTCACTAAATTCTTTTGACCATCGTTTCACAAATGCAAGTACACCTTTAGCCTTGTTGACTGTCACATTAATGTGAAGATTAAAATTAAGCTTAGGATCCATTGTGATACCAAGGTCCACAAAATTGTATACCTGTTCCAGGTTATGGTTACCTATTATATAAGAAACTGGCAGAACAGCTCTTCGCGAGAAGCACATTACTTTACATTTCTTAAGATTTAGAGGCATAAGATTTACTTTACACCAGTAAGCCATGCTGTTTAAGTCTGATTGTAGCAAAGACCTTTATTCAATTGAAACGTACGATTTATAAAGTTTTACATCATCTGCATACATTAAAATTTTGGAGAATTTTATATCTGTAGAAATATCGTTTATAAAAAGCAAGAACAGAATCGGGCCTAGGTGGCTACCCTGAGGGACTCCTGAAGTAACATCAATGACGTCAGAGATAGTATTTTTAAACAATACCCTTTGTGATCTATCATAGAGGTATGAAGAGATCCAACGTAGAAAATTAGGCGGAAGACCAAGAAGATCAAGTTTATAGATTAGCAACGAGTGGCACACTTTGTCAAATGCTTTACTGACATCAGTATATATAACATCAACAGTTTTGTTCTCACTAAATGCTTTTGAGATATAGGATGTTAATTCAAGTAAATTTGTAGAAGTTGATAAAGTATAAAATGCTTGAAGTGATAGAATGCGTCAACCGATTTGTTATAATTGCT
>NW_023458561.1:61939437-61942557 GCF_013731165.1 Rhagoletis pomonella | reverse complement strand
TTATAAAAAAGCAAATGCCACACAAAAAATAAATCTAACAAAAAAAAAAAAAACAACAAACAATGTTAAAGCAAATGTGACAAAATTTAACGCCTAAATTACGTACAAACATACGAACTCACTTCACCTAACCTGAACAAAAGCAACAACAAGCAATGACTGTCAGGCCAAATATAAGTAGAAGCAGAAGCAATGAAAATACGAGTACGACCAGTTTTGTTTGTATGTATATTAAATGTACTTAGTACGTATGCATACGATATCCATACACACATTTGTTTTAGCTATACATGCATATAGTATCTGATACGTTTGCATTTAAGGCCGCCACTTAGCTACATGTATGTATGTAGATATGTATGTACATTTGTATACATACCTGTGTGCAACAAAACAATACAAGCTGACATTCGAGGGAATTCCCTCTCTCAATGCGCCTATGCACGATGACGAAAACGAGAAGCAGAGCTCCAAACGAATGATGGGGGAGCATACAAAAAAATCGTAAAAAAAAAATTAAATAGTCAAGAAACTGGTGGTTGACGACTGCAAACGCATTTAACTACATATACGACAGACTAATACAGCCAGACTAGTTAGTTTACGAACCAGATTAACCATAAATTTTGAAGAGAGCCGCAAACTTGTGTGCGCTCTTAGGTTTGAGCAAATCTCATTTTTCTTTCTCTTGCCTACTTACTCTTTTCTCATTGCTGGCGCATTGCAATTTAATGATAAATAAATTGAGACAATGTACAATACTTCGCAATATACTAAAGCAACATGCCGATAAAAAACTCTCTGTGATTGACATTACATGCCTATAGCCCGGTCGGAAATGTAATTTGATTATAATTATTTAAGTGTTTTTAAGATCGACTATTGCCCCGAAATTCTAGACCACCTGCGCAAAATCATTGAATATAACCGATTTACATATATGTATGTATGTATATTTATTTCCAGTTTATGTACAACTACATATAACTGACTGACAAGTCAACACAAGTTTACATTTTCCACTTAACCTGGTATATGGCTCCACTTTATGGTGTGCAAAATATTTGCTACTACTCATAAAATATTTTTTTTTTTACTATGATATGCATTCATGCAATAGGAATGCATTTTCAGACCAGCCCTTTGTATACATAGGTGATGATTTCACCCAGATATTACCTACACGACTGCAAGGAATTTGCAATAACAGTAACACACTATATTTACACAATCAGATAATACCTACGACATTTCTAGAATCGCTCTGGCATTCAAACTATGATGAGTTCACAAGTATTAAAAGAAAAATATTAAAAATAAATACAATTAAAGTGCAAACATAAATGCACATTTATTAAATTCTAAAGTATGTGATAAGCATTTAGTTATCACAAAGCACTCAAAGCGATAGCATTTGCATCTTTTCACGCGTATGCTTTAAATTGTATATATGTATTAGAGGTTTACGCCGACAGGCTTTGCGGCGGCGGCGTGGTCAACTTCAAAAATAATCGGCGGCGGCGGCGACGCCGGCGCGTCTGGAAACGCCGGCGCTACTGCCCATAAGGTAGATTCCAAAGAGCCATGAAGCTTCTAATCTTATCATGTCATCAGATTATAATTCTATTTAATTCATTCATTGACTGCTGCCGATCAGAAGAAAGTCTATATAGTACATATATTAGGTTTACCATCGAAAATGCTCTTTTTCAAAATTTAAAGACCCAACCCCCTAATTTGATTCGTTTTTATGAGAAATATTATTGCCTATTTTTATAGATTTTTTAAAGGCCATTTAGAGGTCGCGGCCTGTCGATTTAGGTCAGAAACTACGATTTTCTAGATTCATGAGTTTTTGAATGACTATTTTTGCTTGAATTTCAAAGAATTTTTTAAAATTTGACCATCGATAATTTCCACAATTTGAAAATATGTAGTACTAACGTACAAAAAAACGATTTTCGATGGGCACCCTAATATACATACATCTCTATGTACTCTGCAAATCCGTATGTACTATTTCAATTTAAAGAAATAAAAAAATTTAAAGGTTAAGTTATTGGGGTAATTTATGTCGCTATCAATAAATTTTTGCAATAAGCTTATCAACCGTTATGTTAAATTACGGAGTTCTTAGGATTTTTTGCGGGTTATATATTGAAAATAAGGTTGGCCTACTTTTTTCCAAAAGTTTAACCCATCAACTCCCACCAGAACGGGCCTTTTTGACCCACTGTTTGAAAAATGGCTTATAAATGGTTAAAATTTCCACTAATATATTAAGCGCCAAATTTTTCTAAGGAGAGCAGAATGTAATGCGAAATAATAGTAATTTTTACCAAAAAGGGGGACTTTAATTCTGTGTAGAAAATATTGCGATGCGCGAGAGCAAAACTTTCCTGGGGTTTCACCACTACATAGGAATACTAACGTAATTTTTACACAGCCACCTATTTCTTGTATACGTCTGTGGGACCCCAGAATAAAGTAACTTACGAATGTAAAAATTAGCAAAAAAAGTGTTTGCTTTTTATTAAAATTCTGTTTAAAATGTTAAAAAAAAAACACAGAAAAATCAACTAGTCTTTGTTTTATCTCCAATAATTGAGGAGTTAGATGCAGTAAGGGCGCTTCTGTTAAAACAGCTTTCTGAGATATTGGCGTTAAAGTATAACTTTCTTGTTGATGTAGTATATAAAAAAGTAGTATTGTTGTAGTATTGAAAAAAATTTTCTACTGCGGAAAAAATCGTCAGATTACCAGTATTCGACCCTAATTTAACTGTAATAAACGCTTTCGATCGAAAAACGTGTTACATATGTTTTTTCTGAGTTACGCTTTTTTTTAATGTTCAGTGGCCCAAGTTGTGCAAAAAAAAACTCCTTTTAAAAATGTAATTTTCATTTCGTAAAATAGTGTTTTTATACGAGTAGTATTTAGTTCCTTCAAACGATGTATTTCAATGTGCATACAATATGAAAATTTTGTACAAAATTCCTTAGGCGCCGAACGCCGCCGCCGCCGCCGCCGCGCCGATATTTTCGTAACTCGGCGGCGGCGCGTGTGAAATGACAAAGAACGGCGGCGGCGGCGGCGTGGCCCGGCGGCGTATACCTCTAA
>NW_023458561.1:61938110-61939337 GCF_013731165.1 Rhagoletis pomonella | reverse complement strand
AAAGAACGGCGGCGGCGGCGGCGTGGCCCGGCGGCGTATACCTCTAATATGTATGGATGAACATATATATATATGTCGTAGGGCAAGTAGAATTGTGAGCAGTATTCTATTAAGTTCTACTGTAGATACCAATATCTATACATATATACATATAATGAAATTGTAACAAGCTGTTGTCTGTACATTGCAGATTTTAAAGAAAAATTAATATGGGGAGTATTTATTAGAGTAACAGAAGGCAAACCAACAAGTTTTAGAATTTTTGTCTGCCTGTATGTTTGTACGCGCATCACTCGAAAACAAATGCGGGCAATTGACTATAGTTTTCACCGGTTCATTGCCACAGGTCTAACTAAGAATATAAAAACAAAAAATGCAAGTTGCCATCTGTTTGAAAATTGCTGTATATGGGTGTTAAAAGAAAGAGGTTTAAGAAGACTTACGGGCGAAAATGCGTGGAACTTTGTGGAAGGTTGCCACCTATTTGAAAATTTACTTTGATATAATTTTTATAAGATCAATTGAATATTGCACTATGGGTATCAAAATGAAGAGGTTTAGGAAAGTTAACTGCACAAAATATTTTTGAGTAGAGTTGCCACCTGTTTGAAAAATTGTTTTCAATTAAATTGATAAAATAAATGAAATATTACAATACGGGTATCAAACGACAAAAAACTAATTTTAAGGCGCAGTGAAGCACGGCGGGTATTTGCTAGTAACATGTAAAATTATAGCTCGTGTTTAAATGGCTTATACATTACTCAAGTACATTGTTATATGTATGCGCGTATGTCGTTATGCATAACGTTCAAATTTAGTAAGCAGTAAGTTCATTTAATAATGTACAAAACGTGAACTTCCTAACAATCATAAAGCTGTTTGGTGTAAACACAGGTTTTCAAAACAAAAAGAAAGTTTCTGCATATTGAATAAAGCATCTATCTAGAGGTCATGCCCAGGCCAAGGTAAAATTGAGCAGAATTGTACGAAATTGGCAGATTAATCCAATGAACTTTTCCGTAATTGACCTTCAAATGACCTCGAACCTGACATGATGGAGGCTAAAAACCTCGCATTCGCATTCAGCGCAGCGAATAGTATAGAGATGTAAAGGTATGGTTCGATATGCATACTAGATAATAGATAATAGATAATAGATAATAGATAATAGATAATGGATAATAGATAATAGATAATAGATAATAGATAATAGATAATAGATAA
>NW_023458561.1:61932293-61938010 GCF_013731165.1 Rhagoletis pomonella | reverse complement strand
ATGCCGCACTGACAAACTGTCGCTCTCGTAACAGCCGCAATCGCAATCGCAATTCGCAATTTGTAATTTGCATTCACTCTACGTTGGTGTTGTGTGTGTGTTTTTCGCACTCAATTTTGCTCGCATTCCGTGCATTACGGCGACAAGGCGACTCCCGCAGCTGCCAAGCGGTTGTACTACTATGTAGGAGCAATAATTGAAAAATAAAACTATTTGCTGTAAAAGAAAAAAAAAGGTTTTTAAAAAAAAACATATCAAATGCAAAAGTGCAACGGCGGTGCTTACGTACGGTTGAATTGACAATCATGCAGCCATATGTATGTATGTATGTATGTATATATATATGTATGCTTGTGTATAGTAATCTGTAGTGGGTCGGCTTGTTATAGCTTAGCGAATAATTGTTGCCATTTGTAGTTTGATTTTGTTTTTGTGTTTCGGCGGTGCTTGTAAAATCTACATATTGCTTATAGGAATGGTCTTATGCAAACGCCTTTGTAGCCAGATATTTATGTTTTCGTTTTCTATTTTCTCTGCTATTCAGTATTCTAAAAAACATTTCATTCTATTTGCATTGCATATTTCTGCAGCACCGCTTCTACTACAGTTACATACATAAGTACATTTCTAACGCTTACGTGTACTCAAAGACACACTCCTACGGCGCTTAAAGCCATGCCGATTTTTTTTTTTTATCACAGCTTGTAAGGCATCCTGCATTTCTGAGTCTGATCTCAGCCTGCTATTTACAAGTTCTTCTTCATCGAAATTAATTATTAGGCTCCAATAAATGTTCCGAGAGGCTTGACAGTAGTGCGCTTATACTTCTCAATTTTGTTAGAGCAACTGAGGAAGGTTTGTCCAGGAACGTAATTATGGCTCCACCGAGGGTAAAGCAGCCTTAGACGGGATGCTCTACAATTTCTTCGTTGCAGTTCAGCTGCGACAGAAAAAGTTGGAATCCAGTTTCATTTTGGACGAATAAGTGTTCACGGCCTATGAACACCCTTTATGCAAGTCTAGGAAATCACCTCCCCGGTGTAGTTAAGTAATAATCGCAATCCATTTTAAGCAATGGGACGTTCATGGACTGCTACAGATAATGCCGGTTTGCAAGCTTTCTACCTTGAAATAACCAGGATTGGCCATATTTAGCCAGCTGTTGAAGAATCGTTTACACTATAAGTGATATTTGCAATAGAAGCGGCACTCCACGGTAGAAAATTGCAAAATGAGCTTTTATCAGTTCTTATCACCCTAACGTCCCAACTCGATGTTAATTAATTAAAGCTTACCAAAAAGCATTAAACTTTTGCTAAGAAATTTGTTATTTCGAATATTCCAGTAGCACTATTTTTAAAAATTTTTATGAAGGTGTCACCAAAATATGTAAAAAGAGGAGCCCCAAGATGACCCCAAATTTTCTTAGGGGTGTTAGTACACATTTTATGTAAATAAAAACACCGATAATTGTTTTACCAAAAATTGTTCCTGCTTTTCCGCTCAAAGCCAACTTTAAAAATATTTTTCAGTTTTCGTACAGTTATTACGCAAATAAAAGGGAAACATTTCGCTATTGTTAAAAGCAAATGCTGAAGTGTTGTCAACAACTTAAAAAATTCAATATGTGTCACGTAAAATGTGTAGACACTGCGAATGACAAATACTTGCGGCACTCAATAAAAAGACCAAATGAAATACGTTTTTACATTTGCATTGAATTTTATCAAAAATAACCATCAAAGTAGCCTACAAATATTTATGTACAGCCATCTACTAACACGCTGTCACTTTGGTGACGAGCAATGGCGCACGACAAAAAAAAAAACATCGTTACGTATACGCCCTGTTGTCTGCGCGAATTTCGGGTTAGCGTTGCCATGCAAATGCCAATGAAAGAAAAAACAGCAAATAAAAAATCTAAATGTGTATAAGTGGAGCAACAGGTTAATAAAATTTTTTGAGCGGGTTTTTGTTTGTTTTTGCCTGCTTGTACTCTCACTTTCTACTTTCTTTCACTCTTTCCGTGGGACATTTGTGAGTGTCGTATGTATTTTTGTTTTGATTTTCGTGTTTATTACTTTTTTTTTTGTGTATGATTTATTGATTGGCTGAGTGATTAGGTTTTTCTTATTTTGGCTACAAACTACATATATACGATGTGTAATGGGAAAATTTGAATACTAATCAGTTTGCAAAGTTCGTGTTTTAATTTGATGGTTTTTGTTGAGAAAACATGCACATGCACGAACTGGTGACCACTTTATAAGCTCCGATTGCCTGCATAAAAATGTATTAAGAATGCATGCACTTATATAGGTATGTATGTGCATAAATAAATATATCTTCATACATACATACATATTTATGCAAATGTATACATGTTTTCTATTGGCACTATTCAAAGCACACTTTTATCTATTATCTATTATCTATTCTTCTTCTTCTTCTTATTTGGCGCTGTAACCGCCTAAGCGATTTTGGCCGAGTCCAAAACAGCACGCCAGTCATATCTCTTCTGTGCTAACTGACGCCAATTGAAAATGCCAAGTGAAGCCAAGTCCTTCTCCACCTGGTCTTTCCAACGCAGAGGAGGCCTTCCTCTTCCTCTGTTCCCAGCATCGCGGCCCGCGTTGAATATTTTCAGAGCAGGAGCGTTTCTGTCCATCCGAACGACATGGCCAAGCCAGCGGAGCCGCTGAATTTTAATTCGCTGCACTATGTCTATATCGTTGTAAAGCTCATACAGCTAATCGTTAAATCGTCTGCGATATTCGCCATCACCAACGCGTAAAGGTCCGTAAATCTTTCGCAGAATCTTTCTCTCGAAAACTCCAAGAGCCGCCTCATCAGATGCTTTCATTGTCCATGCTTCCGCGCCATACACCAGCACAGGCATGATGAGTGACTTATAGAGTGTGATCTTTGTACGACGAGAGAGGACTTTACTTCTCAATTGCCTACTCAGCCCAAAGTAGCACTTGTTGGCAAGAGTGATTCTCCGTTGGATTTCAAGGCTGACATTATTATTGGTGTTAATGCTGGTTCCCAAATAAACGAAGTCGTCTACTTTTTCAAGCTTGTAACTGTCAACAGTGACGTGGGTGCCAAGACGCGTATGCTCTGACTGTTTGTGTGCTGACAGGAGATACTTCGTTTTGTCCTCGTTCACCACCAGACCCATTCGCTTTGCTTCTCTATCCAATCCCGAGAAGGCAGAACAGACGTAGCCCTTGTTTTTACCGATAATATCGATGTCGTCGGCATACGCCAGCAATTGTACGCTCTTATAAAGTATTGTGCCTGAGCGGTTCAGTTCTGCGGCTCGTATTACCTTCTCCAACATAAGATTAAAGAAATCACACGAAAGGGGGTCCCCTTGTCTGAAACCTCGTTTGGTATCAAACGGCTCGGAGAGGTCCTTCCCTATTCTGACGGAGCTGGTGGTATTGCTCAACGTCATTTTACACAGCCGTATTAGTTTCGCGGGGATACCAAATTCAGACATCGCGGCATAAAGGCAACTTCTCTTCGTGCTGTCGAAAGCGGCTTTGAAATCGGCAAATAGATGGTCTTTTCCAAGATTTGGCGTATTGTGAATACCTGATCTATGGTGGATTTTCCAGGCCTAAAGCCACACTGATAAGGTCCAATCAGCTCGTTGACGGTGGGCTTCAGTCTTTCGCACAATACGCTCGATAATACCTTGTAACCTATGCTTAGAAGGCTAATTCCGCGGTAGTTGGCGCGTATGGCGGGGTCGCCTTTCTTGTGGATTGGGCAGAGCACACTTAAATTCCAGTCGTCGGGCATGCGTTCATCTGACCATATTCTGCATACGAGCTGATGCATGCACCTCATCAGCTCCTCGCCGCCGTACTTGAATAGCTCGGCTGGCAGGCCGTCAGCTCCAGCAGCTTTGTTGTTTTTCAGCCGCGTAATCGCTATTCGTACCTCGTCATAGTCAGGCGGTGGGACAGCTACTCCATCATCATCGACTGGGGACTCGGGTTCGTCTTCCTCACTACTTTCAGCGCTGCTACCATTCAGTAGGTTATAAAAGTGTTCCCTCCACAATTTAAGTATATTCTGGACATCGGTCACTAGGTCGCCATTGTTGTTCTTACAGGAGTTCGCCCCGGTCTTGAAACCTTCCGTAAGTCGCCTAACCCTCTGGTAGAATTTTCGGGCGTTCTTCCTGTCGGCCAGCATCTCAAGCTCTTCGCACTCACGTATTTCGGCCTCTCTCTTCTTATTGCGGCAAATACGTCTCGCTTCCTTCTTCAGTTCCCTATAACGGTCCCACATGGCTCGCGTTGCGCCCGATCGCAGCGTGGCCCTGTAGGCGGCACCTTTTTTCTCTGCGGCTTCTTGACATTCCTCATCGTACCAGTTGTTCTTTCGGGCTCGCTGAAATCCAACTACTTCTTCGGCGGCGGTACTTAATGATCGGGAAATGTGGTTCCACTGCTCGCGTACGTCGGATTGTTGAAGAGTGCTCTCAGAGAGCAGGTGTGTGAGTCGAGTGGCGAATAAATTGGCCGTCTGTTGTGATTGCAGCTTTTCGACGTTAAGCTTTCCTTGCATTGTTGGGCGCACATTTTTTGCTGCACAGAGGCGGGTGCGTATCTTGGCTACAACAAGATAGTGGTCCGAGTCGATGTTTGGCCCTCGGAGTGTACGTACGTCCAAAACGCTTGAAGCATGCCTTCCGTCTATCACAACATGATCGATTTGGTTTCTCGTTTTTCGATCTGGAGACAGCCATGTAGCTTGGTGGATGTTCTTATGCTGGAACCTAGTACTACATATTACCATATTTCGGGCCCCGGCGAAGTCGATCAGCCTCAGTCCGTTATCGGACGTTTCGTCGTGGAGGCTGAATTTTCCGACAGTGGCGCCAAAGATCCCTTCCTTTCCCACCTTGGCATTAAAATCGCCAAGCACGATTTTGACATCGTGTCGGGGGGCAGCGCTCATATGTACGTTCCAAGCGCTCATAGAAGAGATCCTTGGACGCCTCATCCTTCTCTTCCGTCGGGGCATGGGCGCAGATGAGCGAGATGTTGAAGAATCTAGCTTTGATGCGGATTGTGGCTAGACGTTCGTCCACCGGGGTGAACGCCAGTACTCGGCGACGGAGTCTCTCTCCTACCACGAATCCAACACCGAATTTGCGCTCCTTTACGTGGCAACTGTAGTAGACGTCGCAAGGCTTCACGCTTACGTTACCTTGCCCCGTCCATCGCATTTCTTGGATGGCGGTGATGTCAGCCTTTGTCTTCCCGAGGACATCAACCAGCCGGGCAGAGGCACCTTCCCCATTAAGGGTCCGGATATTCCAGGTGCATACCCTTAAATCATAGTCCTTTATACGTTTGCCGTGGTCGTCATCAGAAAAAGGGGGTCTCATCCGAGGCTTGTTGGAATTTTTCATTGGGCGGGGTTTTAACGTGGCGGGACCCAAACCCAGCGCACGCGAAGTTTTACGCCTTCTCACTTTAGCTCGCTCCCAAACGGGTGTTTGGTTGCTACCCAGAGGATACGTGGATATAAATATCCGGACGTTGTGAGCTGCGATTTGAACCGTACGCACAAGAATCGCTTCTGGCCACTCCCAGGTGAATGGCAGTCAAAAGTTTTCCACTTCTGCGCACGGAACCATCCTCCATCTATTATCTATTATCTATTATCTATTATCTATTATCTATTATCTA
>NW_023458561.1:61929941-61932193 GCF_013731165.1 Rhagoletis pomonella | reverse complement strand
ATTTTGTATCTGGTGGTTGCGCTTGCCATAGTTAGTATTTTTTTTTTTAGTTTTTTCGTCACATTTTGTCACTGTCACAGCAATGTTGGCAATGTCAGCCAACTGTAACAATGGCTATAATGCTTCTGATGAAGGAGTTTTTTTCTAAATATTTTCGTGGTAGTTTACTGATGTTGCGTGTGATTTGGAAAGTACAGGAGGCACATATTCGCTTGAGTTATTGTTTAGTTTTATTAAAATATGTATGTATGTATATGCTCTAATTTTTTTTTTTTTAAATATAGTTTATCCAACCGGAAAAACTAGCAATTTTTTTTATATCATATAAATCTAGGGAAAGCTCAATAAATACCAAAAAAAAAATTAACAAAATTGTTAACTTTTAAATTCGACTTCTTAGAAAAATTTTGGGTGTGCAGTTATGTAGCCCATTAATTTTGGTATAATAAGGTGCTAAAAACTACGGTTGATTTTGGAGAACTTGAAAGTGATAAACAGTAGTACAAAAGAAAAAATATTAAATTATTCTTCCTTTTACATTATTTTCCCCTAAATTTCTTTCCTCCGCCTTGTTTTCCTTTCCATACTTATCCCTTTCTTTGCTGTTTCCCTCTCTTTTCCTTTTCTTTAATTTTCTTTTCTTTGCGATCCTTTTATTTAACTTATTTTATGGTTTTTATTGTAAGCGCATAATTTTATTTCTCTTTTATTTCTAGCATTTTGTGTGATATCTACGGTGACCAGATTTCGGTGGACAAAAATCGGCGCATTTGTAATGCTTCAAATCCGAACATACAATTATGTTTTTAGAATAGAAGGACAGTTTTTTAGAATAGAATACTGTTTTATTTAAAACAAAACGAAGAGAAATAAACTTGAAAAATTATCGCAAAATCTAATTAAAAAACTCAACATTTTGATGAAACTTTGTCGAACTTCGCTAATTTTTGTGCAACGTTTGAAATTTTTAATTGCTTTGGTAAATAACGTCTTTGATAAATAACGAGCCACACTTTCATAAAAAATAATAAACATTAAATATTTATTTGTTTTGCCACTGTATCTACAGCTTATATTTTTCATATCCATGAATTTTTTGAGGAAATTAGTATCTATTATTTTTTTATAAATTCAATAAATCCAAGTTAGAACCATTTCATGAAGAGAGTACCAGTTTGACAGAATAAAACATAACCAAAGATGATTGAAAGTAAGGATGCTGGGTATGTTTATGCTGCCAAGTTTGTAAGGAAAATTTGTTTTTGGGTCAGACTACAGGGAGACTCTTTTTAAATTAATAAAGAAAACACTGAAAATCGGGACACTTATACATCCCGACTTTTAAAAAGTATTCAGCGGGACAATTTTCTCAAAATCGGTGCTGTCCCGCCAAAATCGGTACGAATGGTCACCGTAGTGATATCATAAGCTTCTCATTTGCGTACACCACTGCGTATGAGTAACCACAGAGCAAAATCGCATTTGGAATGTACTGTACCACTTTCGAATACAGAAAGAGAACACTTGTACACAATGTCGAATGATTTGCACCAAAAGTAAAAACATTATCTATTTTCATTCATATAAGCTACAAATGTTGCTGACAAACACTCTTGCGAGTACATACTACATACATATATCTTATCAGTAAAAATTGGCTTACTTTTGCAGAATTTCTTTTTTCGCACACATCTAATTAACTGCTTTATTGTGGAAACGTGCGAGGGCGATAACAATGATTTAAATAACATAAATACATATATGTACATACATACATAATATGCATGTATGTTTATGGTATAAATGAATTAAACTTTTTAATTTTGGAGAATCGAAAGTAGGTAAAAATCCCCTTTTATTGTTATAATCTTACACGTGTATATACTAATTTTTCACTATCAGCTATTTATGGTTCTCAAAGTATTTGGTGAAAATTTTGTTTTAAAAATAATGACAATTCCTTACACAAGTTCAGTTGCAATGGGATGATATATGTATGTACATAAGTATGTAATCCTTCATATCCCCTAAAAAGCAATGTCGATAAATAGACTGCTGATGTGGTCAGCATTATTTCTAATTCTAGGTTCCGTGTAATTAGTTCAAAATTTTCTGAAGGTAAGATAACCTAGGAGTCATCCTTACCAAGAGTGAGAAAAGACAGCTTCTAAATAGTTAAGTATGTATGTATGTATGTATGTATGAATGTATGTATGTAGATTAGGGTACATCACGCTCCATACAAAAAAAAA
>NW_023458561.1:61927509-61929841 GCF_013731165.1 Rhagoletis pomonella | reverse complement strand
TTTTTTTTTGTATGGAGCGTGATGTACCCTAATCTACATACATACATACATACATACATACTTAACTATTTAGAAACTGTCTTTTCTCACTCTTGGTAAGGATGACTCCTAGGTTATCATACCTTCAGAAAATTTTGAACTAATTACACGGAACCTAGAATCAGAAATAATGTTGACTACATAGCAGTCTTCTTCTGAAATAATGCTGACCACATATTCATCGACATTGTTTTTTAGGTGATATGAAGGATTACATACTCATCCCATTGCAACTGAACTTGTGTAAGGAATTGTCATTATTTTTAAAACAAAATTTTCACCAAATACTTTGAGAACCATAAATAGCTGATAGTGAATAATTAGTATATACACGTGTAAGATTATAACAATAAAAGGGGATTTTTACGTACTTTCGATTCTCCAAAATTAAAAGGTTTAATTCATATACCATAAACATACATGCATATTATGTATGTACATATATGTATTTATGTCATTTAAATCATTCTTATCACCCTCGCACGTTTCCACAATAAAGCGGTTAATTAGATGTGTGCGAAAAAAGAAATTAGGCAAAAGTAAGCCAATTTTTACTGATAAGATATATGTATGTAGTATGTACTCGCAAGAATGTTTGTCAGCAACATTTGTAGCTTATAAATTAAGAGAAATGAAAATAGATAATTTTTTTACTTTTGGTGCAAATCATTCGACATTGTGTACAAGTGTTCTCTTTCTGTATTCGAAAGTGGTACAGTACATTCCAAATGCGATTTTGCTCTGTGGTTACTCATACGCAGTGGTGTACGCAAATGAGAAGCTTATGATATGACTACGGTGACCATTCGTACCGATTTTGGCGGGACAGCACCGATTTTGAGAAAATTGTCCCGCTGAATACTTTTTAAAAGTCGGGATGTATAAGTGTCCCGATTTTCAGTGTTCTCTTTATTAATTTAAAAAGAGGCGCCCTGTAGTCTGACCCAAAAACATTTTTTCTTACAAACTTGGCAGCATAAACATAGCCAGCATCCATACTTTCAATCATCTTTGGTTATGTTTTATGCTGTCAAACTGGTACTCTCCGTGTATTGTAGTCTACCACTCTTGGCTGAATTTTTTTTTTAAGGTTTTTATAATTATTTGTTATAAGTTTTGTTTTTTATTTTCATGAAATGGTTCTAACTTGGATTTATTGAATTTATAAAAAAATAATAGATACTAATTTCCTCAAAAAATTCATGGATATAAAAAATATAAGCTGTACATACAGTGGCAAAAAAAAATAAATATTTAATGTTTATTATTTTTTATGAAAGTGTTATTTATCAAAGACGTTATTTACCAAAGCAACTAAAAATTTCAAACGTTTTACAAAAATTAGCGAAGTTCGACAAAGTTTCATCAAAATGTTGAGTTTTTTAATTAGATTTTGCGATAATTTTTCAAGTTTATTTCTCTTTGTTTTGTTTTAAATAAAACAGTATTCTATTCTAAAAACTGTCCTTCTATTCTAAAAACAAAATTATATGTTCGGATTTGATGCATTACAATTGCGCCGATTTTTGTCCACCGAAATCTGGTCACCGTAGATATCACACAAAATGCTAGAAATAAAAGAGAAATAAAATTATGTACTTACAATAAAACCCGTAAATTAAGTTAAATAAAAGGTGCGAAAAGAAAAGAAACTGAAAGAAAAGGAAAATAGAGGGAAACAGGAAAGAAAGGGATAGGTATGGAAAGGAAAGCAAGACGGAGGAAAGAAATTTAGGGGAAAATAATGTAAAAGAAAGAAGAATTTAATATTTTTTTTTTGTTTTTTTCTTTTGTACTATTGTTTATCACTTTCAAGTTCTCCAAAATCAACCGTAGTTTTTAGCACCTTATTATACCAAAATTAATGGGCTACATAACTGCACACCCAAAATTTTTCTAAGAAGTCGAATTTAAAAGTTAAAAATTTTGTTAAATTTTTTTTTTTGGTATTTATTGAGCTTTCCCTAGATTTATGTGATATAAAAAAAATTGCTAGTTTTTACGGTTGGATAAACTATATTTAAAGAAAAAAAATTAGAGCATATACATACATAATTTAATAAAACTAAACAATAACTCAAGCGAATATGTGCCCCCTGTACTCTCCAAATCACACGCAACATCAGTGAACTACCACGAAAATATTTAGAAAAAAAACTCCTTCATCAGAAGCATTATAGCCATTGTTACAGTTGGCTGACATTGCCAACATTGCTGTGACAGTGACAAAATGTGACGAAAAAACTAAAAAAAAAATACTAACTATGGCAAGCGCAACCACCAGATACAAAAT
>NW_023458561.1:61924828-61927409 GCF_013731165.1 Rhagoletis pomonella | reverse complement strand
ATAAGTTCTTATTGGGCGGTTTGGAAGAAGTAGAGCTCGAATGTCGCGAACTGCAAATACCTTTCCAATTATGCTTAGGATCGGCCGTAGAATGCTTGCCAAAGGTGGTGCAATCGCAAAACATCAGTGCCGTTGTGTGTGATTTTACGCCGTTGCGCGTCCAAACACAGTGGGTGGAACAGGTGAAAGCGGCGCTACCTGCAGATGTACCTTTCACACAAGTAGATGCACACAACGTCGTACCACTATGGGTGGCCTCTGACAAGCAAGAATATGGAGCTCGTACTATACGTGGAAAAATTAATTCAAAACTATCGGAATTTCTCACCGAATTTCCACCAGTAATTAAGCATCCTTACAATAAGACCATAATGGCAAGCAGCAAGCAAGTAGATTGGAAAGCGGCTGAAGCATTCTTGCGGTGTGAACGTTCAGTAGATGCTGTAGAATGGGCAAAACCGGGCTACTCAGCGGCATGTGACCAATTAAAAAGCTTTTGTACGAAGCGTTTGCGCATATTTAGCGAAAAGCGCAATGATCCAACCATAAATGCCTTATCTGGACTCTCACCATGGTTTCACTTTGGTAAATATGCTAACTGAAAAGTCACATAAGATGATATATGTAGTTCTTTACTTTATCCTCTTCAAAACCGACCTGTTAAATAATGCATGTGATTAATTATCAATTCATAATAAAATTTAAAAAGCAAATAAAAAATAATTGGAAATAATAAAAAAAAATCAAATTTAATCAAAAATAATCAGAATAATAATTCATTACTTTTTTTATTTATTTTTGACCATTTCCAACTATTTTTTTAGTGGCAAAAAATCATTTTTTTATTCCTTCTAATTATAATTAATAATTAAATACCAGATTACAAAGGGAAATTAAAATGACCATTAAAATTACCAATGACAACTAATCATAATGATTTTTAATCCTAATCGAAATTAAACAGCTCTGCTTCAAATTATTTCAAATATGTATGTACCTATACTCAATTTATGTATATTTGTTAGGTCAAATTTCCGTTCAACGTTGTGTTCTAGAGGTATTGCGTCACAAATCAAAATACAAAGCATCTGTGGAAGCCTTTTGCGAGGAGGCAATCATTCGTCGTGAATTGGCAGATAATTTCTGTTACTACAATGAACATTATGATAGTCTGAAAGGCCTGCACGCCTGGGCGGCTAAAACACTTGATGACCATCGCAAGGACAAGCGCAGTCCTTCTTACACACTAGCCGAATTCGAGCAGGCGCGTACGCACGATGATCTTTGGAATGCTGCACAGATTCAGTTGGTTCGCGAAGGCAAAATGCACGGATTTCTGCGCATGTATTGGGCGAAAAAGATATTGGAATGGTCTGCTACACCCGAAATGGCTCTAGAAACCGCCATTCTTTTTAATGATAAATATAGTTTAGATGGACGAGATCCGAACGGCTACGTAGGTGAGTGTAAAGATGAAATTAGTAGAAATAGTGTATGTATGTAATAAATAAAAATACATACAAACAAATAAATTTTTTTTTTCAGGTTGCATGTGGTCAATTGGCGGTGTGCACGACCAAGGTTGGGCCGAACGACCAATTTTCGGAAAAGTGCGTTACATGAATTATAAAGGTTGTCAACGAAAATTCGATGTTGCTGCCTTTGTAGCGCGTTATGGTGGCAAAGTATATAAATCAAAATAAAAGTATTTATTGTTTTAAAAACAACTACATAGTAGTACCTAGGTAGTCCTCTAAGCTGTTGCTTGAATTGTTTTTGTTATTAAATCCCATTTACTAATATGCACGCCGAATCTCGAAGAAACATCTACATACGTACCTACAAAAATTTGAACCTTTCAATCTAAAAATATTTTTGTACACTATTTTTATAAATTTTTGTCTTGTGCTATCAGAAACTTAATAAAGAATAATAGAAAATCTATACCATTTTTACTTTCCGGATATGTTTGAATAGCAAAGCTTTATGCGATTCCTATGCATTCAGGAATTATCAGCATTAAACACTTTGCCTATGATTTTATTACAAAGTATTTTGTATATAAAAGAGCGGAAATCCGTTTCATGCCCAATTTTTTTTACCAAGAATTTGTAAAGTGCAATGCGAGTAGATATGGTGCAAAGTGTCGATTATTTTAATCGATAAACTGGGCTTTTCAAGAATGGCTTCATTCTAAAAAGATACATATGGTATAAAAAGTGTTAAGTTTAAATTTTTAGCTGCATAGGCAATACACACATATATGTATGTAAGTACTATATAAGTTAAGGCAAAAAATAAAATTGGAAGTGCAATTAGTAAAGAATTTTCTATAGTAGATATATCAGTTATCGATAATAAAGTAACTTATAAAAATTAAGAATGCCGTTAGCAGCCGTTAGTGCAACCAAATAAAGCTTTCATCTCTATAAAATAAACAGTTGTGAAATAGATGGGCGCGCATTCAAATACAATTTGGTAAATATATGAATTTTGCGAAGGTAATAATTTCTACCAGCAGTGTTAAATAATACTGTGGCGAATACTGCGGCAACACAAAGCGAACAACGAGAAATAGGCA
>NW_023458561.1:61919481-61924728 GCF_013731165.1 Rhagoletis pomonella | reverse complement strand
ATAAGTTCTTATTGGGCGGTTTGGAAGAAGTAGAGCTCGAATGTCGCAAACTGCAAATACCTTTCCAATTATGCTTAGGATCGGCCGTAGAATGCTTGCCAAAAGTGGTGCAATCGCAAAACATCAGTGCCGTTGTGTGTGATTTTACGCCGTTGCGCGTCCAAACACAGTGGGTGGAACAGGTGAAAGCGGCGCTACCTGCAGATGTACCTTTCACACAAGTAGATGCACACAACGTCGTACCGCTATGGGTGGCCTCTGACAAGCAAGAATATGGAGCTCGTACTATACGTGGAAAAATTAATTCAAAACTATCGGAATTTCTCACCGAATTTCCACCAGTAATTAAGCATCCTTACAATAAGACCATAATGGCAAGGAGCAAGCAAGTAGATTGGAAAGCGGCTGAAGCATTCTTGCGGTGTGAACGTTCAGTAGATGCTGTAGAATGGGCAAAACCGGGCTACTCAGCGGCATGTGACCAATTAAAAAGCTTTTGTACAAAGCGTTTGCGCATATTTAGCGAAAAGCGCAATGATCCAACCATAAACGCCTTATCTGGACTCTCACCATGGTTTCACTTTGGTAAATATGCTAACTGAAAAAGTCACATAAGATGATTTATGTAGTTCTTTACTTTATCCTCTTCAAAACCGACCTGTTAAATAATGCATGTGATTAATTATCAATTCATAATTAAATTTAAAAAGCAAATAAAAAATAATTGGAAATAATAAAAAAAAAATCAAATTTAATCAAAAATAATCAGAATAATAATGGCATTAGTTTTTTTAATTATTTTTGACCATTTCCAACTATTTTTTTAGTGGCAAAAATCATTTTTTTATTCTTTCTAATTATAATTAATAATTAAATACCCGATTACAAAGGGAAATTAAAATTACCAATGACAACTAATCATAATGATTTTTAATCCCAATCGATATGAAACAGCTCTGCTTCAAATTATTTCAAATATGTATGTACCTATACTAAATTTATGTATATTTGTTAGGTCAAATTTCCGTTCAACGTTGTGTTCTAGAGGTATTGCGTCACAAATCAAAATACAAAGCATCTGTTGAAGCCTTTTGCGAGGAGGCAATCATTCGTCGTGAATTGGCAGATAATTTCTGTTACTACAATGAACATTATGATAGCCTGAAAGGCCTGCACGCCTGGGCGGCTAAAACACTTGATGACCATCGCAAGGACAAGCGCAGTCCTTCTTATACACTAGCCGAATTCGAGCAGGCGCGTACGCACGATGATCTTTGGAATGCTGCACAGATTCAGTTGGTTCGCGAAGGCAAAATGCACGGATTTCTGCGCATGTATTGGGCGAAAAAGATATTGGAATGGTCCGCTACACCCGAAATGGCTCTAGAAACCGCCATTCTTTTTAATGATAAATATAGTTTAGATGGACGAGATCCGAACGGCTACGTAGGTGAGTGTAAAGATGAAATTACTAGAAATAGTGTATGTATGTAATAAATAAAAATACATGCAAACAAATACAAATTTTTCAGGTTGCATGTGGTCAATTGGCGGTGTGCACGACCAAGGTTGGGCCGAACGACCAATTTTCGGAAAAGTGCGTTACATGAATTATAAAGGCTGTCAACGAAAATTCGATGTTGCTGCCTTTGTAGCGCGTTATGGTGGCAAAGTATATAAATCAAAATAAAAGTATTTATTGTTTTAAAAACAACTAGTAGTACCTAGCTAGTCCTCTAAGCTGTTGCTTGAATTGTTTTTGTTATTAAATCCCATTTACTAATATGCACGTCGAATTTCGAAGAAACATCTACATACGTACCTACAAAAATTTGAACCTTTCAATCTAAAAATATTGTATACTATTTTTATAAATTTTTGTCTGTTGCTATCAGAAACTTAATAAAGAATAATAGAAAATCTATAACATTTTTACTTTGCGAGTATGTTTGAATGGCAAAGCTTTATGCGATTCCTATGCATTCAGGAATTATCAGCATTAAACACTTTGCCTATGTTTTTATCACAAAGTATTTTGTATATAAAATAGCGGAAATCCGTTTCACGCCCAATTTTTTTTTTTGCCAAGAATTTGTAAAGTGCAATGCGAGTAGATATGGTGCAAAGTGTCGATTATTTTAATCGATAAAGTGGGCTTTTCAAGAATGGATTCATTCTAAACAGATATATATGGTATAAAAAGTGTTAATTTTAAATGTTTAGCTGCATAGGCAATACACACATATATGTATGTAAGTACTATATAAGTTAAGGCAAAAAATAAAATTGGAAGTGCAATTAGTAAAGAATTTTCTATAGTAGATATATCAGTTATCGATAATAAAGTAACTAATATAATTAAGAATGCCGTTAGTGCAACCAAATAAAGCTTTCATCTCTATAAAATAAACAATTGTGAAATAGATGAGCGCGCATTCAAATACAATTTGGTAAATATATGAATTTTGCGAAGGTAATAAATTTCTACCAGCCAAACAATGTTAAATAATACATATCCATTAACAGGAATAAGCTCATTTTCTTAGGAAGTGTCTACGCTAGTTTTTACCAACGATAAAATGAAGCGTACAATGAGTAAAACTTCCAATGAGATTCATGGCATAAACTCAAATCCATCTTCCAACGAAAGTGATGATGATGAGACGAGTGACGTAGAGGCATTCGATCATACTCCAAGCAGCGAAACCGATAAAAGAACGTCACACATCATATCACCAAGGTCTCTCCAACAACGCCGTTTGGACACCGCAAGGAGCATTTCCGAATTTCATTTCATCAAAAAGCGCGTTCGTGTATTAAGTTCCGAAAATAAAGTAAGTGAATCTCGTTGTGGAGGTGTTCTCTATTGGATGTCACGGGACGCACGCGTTCAAGATAATTGGGCATTACTATTTGCTCAACGTTTGGCACTCAAATTCGAACTACCATTTCTAATTGCGTTTTGTCTCAATCCTGGGCATCTGAACACTACACTGCGACAGTATGAATTCCTAATGGGCGGTTTGGAAGAAGTAGAATGCGAATGTCGAAAACTTAGCATTCCGTTTCACTTATTAATCGGCCAAGTCGATGAGCACTTGTCAGAAATGGTGCGTTTGCACAACATTAGTGCAGTCGTATGTGATTTCAACCCATTGCGTGAAGCACAGCTTCATGTGGAAAATGTAAAAAAAGCGCTGCCCGTAGATGTTCCATTTACCCAAGTCGATGCGCACAATGTGGTGCCGCTGTGGGTAACATCAGATAAACAGGAATTTGTACCTTTCTTTATGCGCCGAAGAATTAACTCGAGACTGGAGGCATTCCTTACTGAATTTCCACCAGTAACAAAGCATCCTCACAATAAATGTGTAATGAATAGCTGCATATCTGTGGATTGGAAGGCGATTCTATCTACGATTCAGTGCGATCGCTCTGTGAAAGCAGTAGAGTGGGCAAAACCAGGTTATCGTGCGGCATGCTTGCAGCTACAAAGCTTTTGTACGAAACGTTTACGTTTTTATAACGAAAAACGCAACGATCCTACCATAGATGCGCAGTCTGGACTGTCGCCATGGTTTCATTTTGGTATCGGAATTAGGATGTAGTTTCATAAAATGGCTTTTACTTAATAGTTATAAATTGGGTTTCAGGTCAAATTTCTGTACAGCGTTGTATTCTTGAAGTGATGCGCTACACCTCAAAATTCAAAGCATCTGTAGAGACGTTTTGCGATGCAGCTATCATTTATAGAGAGTTGGCAGACAATTTCTGTTATTATAATGAAAATTATGACAATCTAAAGGGCCTATACGGCTGGGCGATTAAAACACTCGATGAGCATCGCACAGATGAGCGCAATCCTTCTTACACTCTTTCCCAATTCGAGCAGGCCCACACACACGATGATCTTTGGAATGCGGCACAGATTCAATTGGCAAATGAAGGTAAAATGCATGGTTTTCTACGCATGTACTGGGCAAAAAAGATACTTGAATGGGCCGCTACGCCGGAACAAGCCTTAGAAATTGCTATCTACTTGAATGACAAATACAGTTTAGATGGACGGGATCCAAACGGCTATGTAGGTAAGCTTATACTCAATTAGTATGGAATGAGGTACTGGCCGGCGGAAATTATTTAATTAGAAATTATCGTTCCAGGTTGCATGTGGGCGATTGGTGGCTTACATGATGGAGGCTATCGTCCGAGGCCAATCTTTGGTAAAGTACGTTATATGAATTACAAAGGTTGTCAACGAAAATTCGATGTGGCTGCCTTTGTGGCGCGCTATGACGCTGAAGTACATGAATAAGTGGTAAGGAAATGGCTTTGATTGGCTGTTAAGTTTTTAAAACTAATCAAAATATTATGCAGCACACAAAATGTCTCGCTGATTTAAATTTAAAGTACAATAAAAACGAACGAATTTTAAGAAAAAGTATTTTGCAAAATTAAATTATAAGCCCAACCGTTTGTGCGAGAATTTCCTGATCTTTACATTTAACCTGCCAGTTTTCCAGCTTCTGTTGCGGTAGATATATCTTTCATAGCTTTTCAGATTATAACGCCATTTTTATTTTGGTCATATTTAAAAAGATGACATCTCCAATTAACCAAAATCTTAACTTATGAAATGTAAAAATTAATTTCCCCGAACTAATCCTTCTCTGCAATTTTTGTCAAGTGGTCCTCAATTTCCTTTTCATCTAGCACTGTAAATTGTGGGGAATCCTTGGTGACAATACCGATTTCGATACCATTTGGCTTGAAATCAACTTGAAGAACTTGGGACAGACATGTAATGGCTAATTGTATTACTTTTTCTGTAGATAAATCACTCTTAAATTTCTTTTCCAAATAACTCCTGGCATCTTGTTGCTTAACACCGACTGCGACAGCTTTTACACCGCAGTAATAACCGGCAGGATCAGTCTTATACACAGCAGGCCCCAATTCGTCATCATAGGCAATAAGCACCATACCTAAAACGCATAATACATTTCGTAAAAGGTATGTACACAATTTGGTCAGTGGTTACTTACTGCATGCTAAAGGGCGCATTTCAGCGTTCTGAGTATAGACTTGATTAACATCTGCTATGCGGCGACATAAGACATCTACTGGAATATCATAGCCGAATTTGTAGCGAAAGTTGGCCGCTTCATAACGCGCTTTTTGCACTTGGGACCGGCTATCAGCTGCAGCATAACAAATTAGCTTTGATATATAATTGGATATTTTTTT
>NW_023458561.1:61916556-61919381 GCF_013731165.1 Rhagoletis pomonella | reverse complement strand
GTATATTTGGGTAATCCCTCAAGGTTTCGAGGATAATCGTAACAATACATATCCATTAACAGGAATAAGCTCATTTTCTTAGGAAGTGTCTACGCTAGTTTTTACCAACGATAAAATGAAGCGTACAATGAGTAAAACTTCCAATGAGATTCATGGCATAAACTCAAATCCATCTTCCAACGAAAGTGATGACGATGAGACGAGTGACGTAGAGGCATTCGATCATACTCCAAGCAGCGAAACCGATAAAAGAACGTCACACATCATATCACCAAGGTCTCTCCAACAACGCCGTTTGGACACCGCAAGGAGCATTTCCGAATTTCATTTCATCAAAAAGCGCGTTCGTGTACTAAGTTACGAAAATAAAGTAAGTGAATCTCGTTGTGGAGGTGTTCTCTATTGGATGTCACGGGACGCACGCGTTCAAGATAATTGGGCATTGCTATTTGCTCAACGTTTGGCACTCAAATTCGAACTACCATTTCTAATTGCGTTTTGTCTCATTCCTGGTCATCTGAACACTACACTGCGACAGTATGAATTCCTAATGGGCGGTTTGGATGAAGTAGAATGCGAATGTCGAAAACTTAGCATTCCGTTTCACTTATTAATCGGCCAAGTCGATGAGCGCTTGTCAGAAATGGTGCGCTTGCACAACATTAGTGCAGTCGTATGTGATTTCAACCCGTTGCGTGAAGCACAGCTTCATGTGGAAAATGTAAAAAAAGCGCTGCCAGTAGATGTTCCATTTACCCAAGTCGATGCACACAATGTGGTGCCGCTGTGGGTAACATCAGATAAACAGGAATTTGTACCTTTCTTTATGCGCCGAAGAATTAACTCGAGACTGGAGGCATTCCTTACTGAATTTCCACCAGTAACAAAGCATCCTCACAATAAATGTGTGATGAATAGCTGCATATCTGTGGATTGGAAGGCGATTCTATCTAAGATTCAGTGCGATCGCTCGGTGAAAGCAGTAGAGTGGGCAAAACCAGGTTATCGTGCGGCATGCTTGCAGCTACAAAGCTTTTGTACGAAACGTTTACGTCTTTATAACGAAAAACGCAACGATCCTACCATAGATGCGCAGTCTGGACTGTCGCCATGGTTTCATTTTGGTATCGGAATTAGGATGTAGTTTCATAAAATGGCTTTTACTTAATAGTTATAAATTGGGTTTCAGGTCAAATTTCTGTACAGCGTTGTATTCTTGAAGTGATGCGCTACACCTCAAAATTCAAAGCATCTGTAGAGGCGTTTTGCGATGCAGCTATCATTTATAGAGAGTTGGCAGACAATTTCTGTTATTATAATGAAAATTATGACAATCTAAAGGGCCTATATGGCTGGGCGATTAAAACACTCGATGAGCATCGCACAGATGAGCGCAATCCTTCTTACACTCTTTCCCAATTCGAGCAGGCCCACACACATGATGATCTTTGGAATGCGGCACAGATTCAATTGGCAAATGAAGGCAAAATGCATGGTTTTCTACGCATGTACTGGGCAAAAAAGATACTTGAATGGGCTGCTACGCCGGAACAAGCCTTAGAAATTGCTATCTACTTGAATGACAAATACAGTTTAGATGGACGGGATCCAAACGGCTATGTAGGTAAGTTTATACTCAGTTACTATGGAATGAGGTACTGGCCGGCGGAAATTATTTAATTAGAAATTATCGTTCCAGGTTGCATGTGGGCGATTGGTGGCTTACATGATGGAGGCTATCGTCCGAGGCCAATCTTTGGTAAAGTACGTTATATGAATTACAAAGGTTGTCAACGAAAATTTGATATGGCTGCCTTTGTGGCGCGCTATGACGCTGAAGTACATGAATAAGTGGTAAGGAAATAGCTTTGATTGGCTGTTAAGTTTTTAAAACTAATCAATAGATTATGCAGCACATAAAATGTCTGGCTGATTTAAATTTAAAATATAATAAAAAGCACGAATTTAAAAAAAAAAGTATTTTGCAAAATTAAATTATAAGCCCAACCGCTTGTGTGAGAATTTCCTGATCTTAACATTTAACCTGCCAGTTTTCCAGCTTCTGTTACGGTAGATATATCTTTCATAGCTTTTCAGATTATAACGCCATTTTTATTTTGGTCATATTAAAAAAGATGACATCTCCAATTAACCAAAATCTTAACTTATGAAATGTATAAATTAATTTCCCCGAACTAATCCTTCTCTGCAATTTTTGTCAAGTGGTCCTCAATTTCCTTTTCATCTAGCACTGTAAATTGTGGGGAATCCTTTGTGACAATACCGATTTCGATACCATTTGGCTTGAAATCAACTTGAAGAACTTGGGACAGACATGTAATGGCTAATTGTATTACTTTCTCTGTAGATAAATCACTCTTAAATTTCTTTTCCAAGTAACTCCTGGCATCTTGTTGCTTAACACCGACTGCGACAGCTTTTACACCACAGTAATAACCGGCAGGATCTGTCTTATACACAGCAGGCCCCAATTCGTCATCATAGGCAATAAGCACCATACCTAAAACGCATAATACATTTCTTAAAAGGTATGTACACAATTTGGGCAGTGGTTACTTACTGCATGCTAAAGGGCGCATTTCAGCGTTCTGAGTATAGACTTGATTAACATCTGCTATGCGGCGACATAAGACATCTACTGGAATATCATAGCCGAATTTGTAACGAAAGTTGGCCGCTTCATAACGCGCTTTTTGCACTTGGGACCGGCTATCAGCTGCAGCATAACAAATTAGCTTTGATATATAGATATTGGATTTTTTTTTCTTTTGTTTATAAACTTACCAATGCGCCCAGTCATTACG
>NW_023458561.1:61904044-61916456 GCF_013731165.1 Rhagoletis pomonella | reverse complement strand
TCATCGAATGAGCGCCATAATACCAAATGAAAATTCGTTCGCTCAGCGCTTTCGACCACAGTCGAAAATCGAATGCAACTCATAATAGGGGCCTATATCTATAGATGACGCTTCCGCAAATCATAGGCTGGCTCCACATCGTCCTCTAATTCGATACGATTTTCGTTGTCCACTTTCGTTAATTTTAGCTCTAGCGAAATCGAGTGGTTCACATCTTGAATCGTTTTTTTTTTCAAAAGCTACAACACAGATCTATTTTCAGTTGATCTTTCTAAATTTAGCAAACAAGTAAATACTTGCACTTTGTACTCGATACCCTCGATGAAGTACTTGTTCACGCGTATCGAAGTACAAAAAACACTCGGTACTTGCTAGAGGTACTCGAGTATATACTTCTAAGTACTGGTATCGGAACATCACTATTCATTGAGTAGTCAGTCGCATTCCCGGTGCGCTGCTCCACACTCCCTTCACACATGTTTACATACCTACATACGTACATACATATGCTTAGTGTACACTTCAAGTTTCTTGATTATTCGATTCTTTGATGGAACTTGTTGCTGCTTGTTACCAAAGTATGTAGTTGTTGTTCTCATCAACTTGCCTCTTTTGCTGTTAGCGAGGTTGGTGCGGCTGTTGCTTTTTTTCTTCGTCGTCTTATAAGTGGCGACTCTCTTGCTTGTTCGCCTTCGCTTTGGGGATTTGGGGTCGTTTAGGCAAATACAAACAGATGTATGTATGTATGTACATATGTATGTATGTATGTACATACCTGCAATCTCCAACCCACCGACAGATGTTTGCTTTTATTTATATTTCCCTCTTTGTCTCGTTTCGTCTATTTTATAAACAGCAACGTACTTTTTTTTCTTTTTATTTCGTTTTATTTATTTTTCTGCTCAGCTGCTTGGCTTTTGCTTATACATATCTACCTTACTTATGCACATGCTCACATAATGCATACTCGTACAAAACTCATATATCTGCTTTATTTCTCTACGTGCGCGCCTGTATCTGTGCGTGTCTTTTTGCATTTGTCTGCGTGTTTCTTTTGCGATTGTGATTTTTACTTGGAAATTGAATGAATTTTGCTTGTCCGTCTAGTCGCGTTTCGTACGCGAAGTCGTTCACAAAGCACAATTATTGCGCGCTCGTCCGAACTGTTCGCATACGCGGTCGATTCTTTTGAAGAATTTGTCGGGGCAGCCAGAGTCTTACATATCTCACTGTAACTTGGAACGTACATAAGTAAGTGCATAAATTAGTACCTTTGTATGTATGTGTATAATACATTGGAGCTTGGGCTTATACATTCATACGTACGTACGTAGACGCCGTGTTTGCTACTAAAAACGTGCCAGCCAGCCAGCCTACATTCTAAATACCATAGGCGTATGCTTGCACAGTTGTTGTGGGATTCCACCCAGTCGCAGCCACAACCGTTTCACCGCACTGCGCCACTTCGTCAAGCGTTCACTGGGTAGGTTGTCTACTTGTTTGCCTTCGACTTCGACTACGACTACGACAACTGTCTGCGTTGCCAACGCACAAATTCCTGATTACTTATTATTACATTTTCAACGTACGAAGTGATTTTTTTTGCTGCTGTTGTTGTTGTTTGACACAAGAGACACGCGTGCGCCTCTTTCACCCGCTCACACGCTAATGTTTTGGCCTTTTTTCTTTGTTTTCTGCTGTGTTTTTAGCGGTCTTTTTTTCGCGTATGCGCGCGCCCCGTTAATTTATTACGCGCCGCGTATCTGGTGATATTAATAGTCAGCAGCGGCAGTGGCGGTGGCAGCAATTGTGTGTCGTTTCTCGGCGCTTAGGCCACTTTTCCTGCGCGCAGCTCAACTACGCAACGCACACATACACACCAACGTCGTCGTCGTCATCAACATCATCATCATCATCAGCACCACTGTAATCAGGAGTCGCATTGCCAGTTCAATTCAGTTCAGTTTGCCGCATCAGTTAGGCGGCAATGCCAGTCGCTGTTCGACTCTTGGAATAAAAATTCGAAATTTCGTTTTTCGCATTTCCGCTGTGCAAATTTGCGCGTTGGCAGCTAAACAACAGCCATAAAAATTTGAATAAAGTAAACAGAGCTAAATTTTGAAGATCACCTATTTTTCAACATATGTATATACATACATATGTATGTATTTAAAGACGTGTGTGAATTCTTGTGAAGTGAAAAAGTGTGCGCTCTTGCTGTATTTTCTGGAATTCCATTTTATTTCCGCGAATTGCAACTCATCTAGCCCAACGCAAACAATCCGACAGTCCCCACCAGCTGCTCCATCGACCCGTCATCGTCGTCGTCGTCATCGTCGTCGTCTGGCGCACGCGGACGTCGTGTTCACATTCGTATATTTATCGGTGTTAATATTTAGGTATAAACGCCTACCAATACACAAAACACATAATCGTGCAAATGCCTCAACCGCACTTCGCTACCGTCAAGTGTTCAATTACTACATACGTCGGTCATACTTTTAGTTGTTTGGTCGTTCACTTGCTTGCTCAGCCACTCACTCGGTCGTTCGTTGGTTCGTTCGCTGGTTCGTTCGCTTGTTCGCCTGTTGGTGGCTTAAGTTAAACAGGCGTTTTTTGTTTATAAATTAGCTGACGTCGCGGCGCATATGTATTGACGAGCTTACAAACCTACACATGTACATACATACGTATGCTTATGAATTACTACACCTCCGCTCATGGATTTACTGGGTGTGAATAACTCATTTTTTATTGTTAATATTGCTGGTTGTGTGTTTCTTCTGTCTGTTGGTGCTTTTTCTTGCTGCTATTCACGTTTGCGGTGGTCATGCCGACTTAAATCTCGCATTTACAATCAAAAATTCAACAAATTACAGCAGCGCGTAAGTGCTACACAGTGTTAATTGTTTAATTAATAAGACATCATACGAGTATTTCTGGCCGTTGTATTGCTTCACGTTTGGAACGAATATAATTCGACTTTAATTAAGCATACACAGTTACAAATATACATACATACATACATATGTAGGGTGATCAATTACGAGCTTTTCGCTCAAAGTCAATGTTTATAAATAGTTACGTGGTGACGTGTTTGTCGGCGTTGAAAACGTGTGCGCCATAAACATCTGACCTTGGCTAGAGGGAAGCCGTCTGTACACTTATAAATATCTACATATGTATGTACATACATACTATATAAACAGCAATTATACGGTTATTAAAATATTAAAGTTTTGCATTAAAATTTTAATGAAGCATTGCTGAGTGTGACGAAGCAAAGTACAATTAAAATAATACCTACTAAAACAGTAACAACTTTTACTTATATTCAGCTAAGCTGAATTGCGATTTTACTGAATTTTTAATGTAGAGGTTTAAGTGATGTAACTTTAAAATTCTATTCAGCTGCGCTGAATTAGATTTTATTGATATTTAGCCAAGTTGTGCTAAAATAAATGAAGAAGACCGGAAAACAATCAATTTTCTTGTTTTAGTGATATTCAGCACAGCTTAGTTGCAGTTTTAATGTGCTCAAAATGAACGAAAGTATGTATTCTAAATGCATTCAGCTGCACGTTTCGAAATTAATCAACAACAACAACTCTGAAAAAAATAGCACGAAAGCTCCAAGTTTTGTTTCAAAGGCTTCAAAGCTTTAAGTTGTGTCATTTTAGTGATATTCAGCACAACTTAGTACCAGTTTCGAAAAGCATTAAAAAAGTAAAAGTGCTGAATGGGACAAAAGCGATATTTTAGGCATGCAGAAAAGTCATAAGCATTATCGCCAATTCCATTTGAATAAATATTTTCCAAAATGGAAAAAAATTTATGAAAGTGAGATCAGTATTCTATTCAGCTTCGTTAGGTACATAATTTCATAGTTTTTCATTAATGTATTTGCTTCCGACAAAATTACTTAAATCATTTTTAATTGCATTATTTCTATGCATTTCTTTTCAATATTTTCACATGCAGTTTTTCCTCAATGAACTGTGCTCAAATTTTTTCACAGCGCTGAATATTGCTAAACTATATTCAGCATATACTGCTTACTCTAAATTGTATCGCTTTCTTTCAGCTTAATTAATAGCATAGTTATATTAGATTTTTTAAAGCTTAATTTTGTGAAGAGTTTATCTGCGCTGAATTAAGCTTAATGCTTAACGGTAAAATTCTTCATTCAGTTGTTGAAGCATATTCAGCTTTGTTTTTTCAGCACATTTTTTGCTTTATTTTACCAATTCGTGATAATGAACAACTACGTGTCCGAGTCAACACTCCCTCCTAGCCTGAATGGTCTTACTAAAGGTATTCAGCGCGCTTTATTATTTGGTATTCATACATCTATTCTATGGAAAAATTTACATGCAGAGTAAACCAGAAAGATAAAAGGGCTGAATTCGGTCGATTTCTTAAAATATTTTTTTTACGTTTGTGCTCCTTAAAAATTTTTATCAACATATTTATCAGCGCTGAATAAAGGCAAAAGTTATTCAGCGCAATTTTTACTACGATATTCATATTCCATGTGCTATGCTAAGTAAAATAAATAAATAAAATTGGGAATTTTCTAATCCCTAATAATTTTTCCCTTTCATAGTTTTATTATTTTGCGTTCTGAGTTTTCAAAGTTGAACATTTTCCGCTTCTTCTAATTCGCTATCGAATATTTATTCTGCATATTATGCAAAAAAATATATTTCACGATTTAATTTATTTATTTATTTTTAATGCTTCTGTTCTTGGCATGTACATATGATGCGCGTATGCCCGCGGAATATTTAGTTCACTACTATGCATATATGTATATACATATGTATGAATGTGTATGGACAAACATACATTTGTATTGTGCTTATTTATATGGGCTGTAGTTGTTGTTGCTGCTTCTTGGGGCTCACCTATGTGCAGCATATTTCAGGGAATACCCACGCTGCATACCAATCACCCTAAATAGCGCAATTGCTCTAAGAGAATTGTGTCTTTATTTTTTTTTGCTTTTGCAAATCACCAACCGAGTGGCAAGCATCAGCTCGTGGCTGTGAGTTCACTCTTACAATCCGCATTCTAAATGTGAATAAATAAAAATAAATTTTGAATGCAAAAAAAAAATTAAAAAAGCAGAACAGCAAAATACTACTTAGGCAGCGGATAATGGGTTGAAGGGGTATATGAAAGAACTCGGGTTAAGCATTAAACAACGAATATCGCACAAGAATATACATTCGGTTACAATTTTATGTGCATACATACATACATAGGTACTTGCATACAATATGTATAGAAGTAAGTGAGTTTTATAATAGAGGTGTATATGACTTTGTGTGTTTGCTGAAATCAGTTTCAATTTCCTTTGCCGCCTTAACCCGGCACTTATCAGCAAACTAGCAATTCAGCTGCCGTTACTGCGCACAGATTTAGCTGGCAACCCCATCGGGCGATGACGTACCATCAAAGGTAGTTGCTGCTAAATACTTTTGTCATTTTAATTGGCGACAGCGCCGGCAACAATGTGCACACATCTGTATGTATGTATGGCTTTGTAATTGGCTTTGTACTCTGACTGTATATTTTTATTATTTAGAGTCGCTAAAAAAATGTTCAACGACGACATCTAATTGCCGCACCTTTTTAACAGCTCAACAGCAGGAACAATGTTTAATCGTATTATTGTTGACATTTTTTTTTTAACTTTTTATTATTGTTTTTTTTTTTTTTTTGTTTTAGTTATGTTGTGTGTCTATGGCAGAGCTGTAAAACTGTGAAATCATATGAAATTAAAAATCATCAATTTTATGTTATTATGTTTTCATTGAATTTTTCCTTGTTGGGGAATGTGGCTTATAATTTTCCAATTCTACATTCACTCAAAGTAGATACGATTGCACACATTAACATATTCAAAGAAAGATTGAAAAAACTGAATGACGAAACATTAACTTTTAACACTGAATAAGCATTCAGATGAATGCAGCTTTTGCTATGTGTGCACACATTCATTCAGTACCAATCAATCGATATAAATATTCTAAATACACAAAACCCACTGAAAAATACGCAAGGTTGAATTTTATTGAACAGATTTCAAAATTGCAACACGAAAAATAGTTTATTGAGCGTTATCATTAATTTGTTTCACTTAAATTTGTACAAATATTTATAATAAATGAAAATATTAATTAGAGAAATATTTTTCTGCCAAGAATGTCATTATGAAAAATGTTAATTAGTAACGATTTTTACATCTCTGTTTCGAAAATTGTCAGCTTTCTAAATAAGTATTACCAATGTACCAATAAAAGGTATGTGCAGAAATTATTACATATGTACATACCTATATATCTACGTTAAAATAAGTAAACAAATTTAAGCGCTTCTACTTCTAACTTTAGATATATACATTTTATTATTTATTTAAAAAATTCTTAATTCTTCTTCTTTCTTCGCTATTGGGTCAAGCATTTAATAAAGATTCTAAAACCTGATTTGTGGGTTTGTGGTGGTTTCTACCATTTACAATAAGTTGCAAATTATCAACTTTTCTCAAGAAAAGATTTAACAAATCTGTGTGCAAACCCCTTCTTATTTTAGTGTGGTAGAATCGAAAAAAATGTGGTAGATTTGAATAAGATGTGGTAGATTTTCCAATTCATATTTTATTGGGTATACATATCGCACACCGTCGTCAAAAGAAGCACAACTCAAAAATTAAATCGGGAAATATAATTGCTAGTGGATCGTACAGATTCCACGCAATAGGTGCAAAAACAAGTATAACATTAGTTTTCTAGTTAGAGAATATAATCATGAAGAAAAGAATATTTTATTTGTATGCAAAAAAATCGACCAAATTATTTTCCCATTGCATAATACTTTAGCAAATATAAATAGGCGTATTTTTGAAATATTAGAAAGTTAAGGCACAGATATATTTAAAGCAAAATTTATGATGTACCTTTTTAAAAATCTATTGATTAATTTTTTATATTTCGAATTACAATTGAGTTGAAATTCTAGAGTTATGTGAAAATTGTAAACAAATGTTCTGTCTAAAAATGTGGTAGATTTTAAGCCTTGTGTGGTAGATGTGGTAGACACCCAAATTTAAAAAAAAAATACGTGGTTGATCTACCACACATGTGGTAGAAGCTTGCACACTGTTCTAAACGTATGTTTTGAGCAAATTGATGTTTAAAGCTAGCAATATATCCCATGTCCATTTTCCAAAACTATAATAATAAACATGGCAGTTTTTTAGCAATTTGGTTCCTGTAATTAAGGAAATATTGTAGTTTTGGCATTTTTCGAAATTACCATTTTATGAGAGGGACCAGGTGTAGATAAAAAAACCCTCGTACAGAATTTGGTTGAGATATCTCAACTTTTGCTAGAGTTTTCGTGTACGCAAATAAACGGACATGGACTAATCATCTTCTCTTTTTTTCTGAGCATTTTTATGTATATATACATACATAAGTAGTACATACGAACATAAATGTATGTATCCATATCGATTAATTTTGGTTGTTCCAAATATACGTTATTTGAAAAAAAGTTATGGTACCCTCTTGCAGAACTGCGTTGTAAATATGTTTAGGAAACATTTAAATTAATAGTTAATTAAAAAAGTTGCTCAAAGTAATGGAACTCCTCAACCCCTTAAAAAAAAACAGGAACCTGAAATTTTGTTTTGAAAGTTTTCATATTAGAAAACTGAAAACAATCACAGTATACAGCAAACCAGCCATTGACAATATGCTTATTTGAAAACTAATACATGAAATGTTGTGAATATATAGGATTTTTTTGTCATTAACCCATAGGCAACAACTGGTGCAAAAGTACCTACAAATGTTTGTTGATATATTTGAAATGTAAATTTGAACAGCAAAATTCGTAAAACAAATTATAATAAAACAAAAATATTGTTAATTACTACGTGGGAGGTGGGCGTGGTTATTGGCAGATTTCGACAAAATTTAACACTAACCTAAATTATACCAAAGGCAACTTCGACACCGACTTTCGTTAATATAACTAAATTTTGTTCGAGTTAGCGTGTTTACAAACAGAGAGGGCTGAACTAGTTCATCTCGTCATTCTGAATATATGTGTATATACGTACATACATTTAATACGGTTAACAAACGCGCTCGCTTATCTGCATAAACCGTCTTTACTTGCATTAATTCATGCATTATCCTCTTTCAAATGTGAATAATCGGCTGAACAAATACACACAAATTACGTGCATTTGAAAATTGGAGAGTTGTACCATAAGCTAAGTAATACTTCTTTTACCGCCTAATCGATGGGACCATTTTACAAAGTCAGCCCACCATTATTCACTCAAAGTTGTGTTCAGAACACGGTTTGACTTATGTAGGAACTGCATCCGGTCATAATTGCTTCACGCTTCATTTGCTTGGAATTTCGTGTTTCTCGTTATTTTATTTTATGTGACTTGAAAATATATTTCACTATAAGAAAATATTCAAATTGGATTTCATTTGGGTTAACGAAAACGACAACTGTGAAAAAATATCAACCAATACATTCAAACAAAATGTCAAATAAGCATGTTTACATTTTTTGTTTTGGCTACCTGGATCACTGTATACTGTGAAAAAAATATTTAGTACAAAAATAATTGTGATAAATCAATTTTGTATATTCTTCTGCGAAAAAATGTCTACAATCTATGATGTATATGTATATATATCAAGATGTGTCTGTTTTGCTCTACGGTTGCGATAAGTTGCTTTGGAATAAATAATATTGCACGAGTCATTGGCTTTGGGTTAGTGGCAGAAAACTTCAATACATAAGTACATATACTTTGAAATAAAATATTTGTTTTTGTTTCAATTCCAGATATGTTCAAACTTTAAAGTATAAAATATATCAACCCTGGGAACAAATTATTGGTACTGAATGGTAAAAAAAGGTGTGCATTCATTCTAAATATACAATCATGTGTGAGTGCGAATGCTGCTGAACATTCACATTCTATACTGAATGGCAATCTAGCATTCAATAACAAAACACAGTTTGTTTGTTTTCAAATATTTTAAGCCACTCAGGAACGAAGTTTTTATTTATACAAACCAACAATCAACATTTTGAAAGGAATGCCGAGTGAATGCAGACTATGTTGATTCAATCATTTTACAGCTCTGGTCTATGGGGGAATTGCTGTATTTTACTGTCAATGCTGTCATTTTTACTTTACGGTCATCACAATGATTGACTGTTGTGATTTGTTGTTTTGTTTTGCAGGCATTTGTTTTGTTGTTGTCATTATAGTAACTTTTTTTTTTAAGGTTTTGTTTTGAGAAGAATATAAAAATCAGCTGAGGCGTATTACTTCTGGTAATTTACCTGCACTGGCCCCTTTATTATTTTGTTGAAGAAGTATTTTATTTTGGTATTCTAAAGTCTTAAGAGCTTTTCTTCCCGGTTCTTTAAACCACAGTCAGATGCAATTGTGCACTGAAGATCGGGCCTTAAGGCTATTAATGCTGCCTGGCCGTCAGACATGATATTTTTGGTAGCCCTTGTTAGTCCTTCCACGAAGATAGTGGCGGGCACAGATTACAATTGAAGAATATTTTCGGATATGTGCACTTTCCTGAAAGCTAGATCCTAATATACCGGCCCCAGTAGTCCCCCTCATCAAATTTGGATCCATCAGTTTACCAGCCTTGTCGTCCTTCGCTGCTCATTGTGATTACCGCAGTGCAGGCGTCCCGTTCAGAAACTATAACTTTGTAGGACTTAATAAAAAATTACTCCGTGTGAGAATTTGACAACCTCATATGACCCCCGAGGTGTCTACTATAAAATGCAGCTTAAAGCATAAACAGACGGCAGAGTTGATCCGGATCAACTCGGGAATTAACTACAGTTGATCCGGATTAAGTCCAAGTTAATCCGGATCAACGCTGCCGTTTGTTTAAGCTTTTGGATTCGGCAGCCTCGGCCTCTTTCTCAATAAGTATGTATAGACGCTATAATTTTTTTTTAGTTTGTTGTAGAATGGGCTAAATTTTAATAAAAAATGAACAAAAAATTTACCATGGAAAAATTTTTTAATTTCGCAAAAAAAAAAAGTGAATGCAAAACATTTCTGAGAGTCACTGTACATATCTAGGTATGCGCATCCGTAGATATGTAAATATTTACGTGCATTTTTTGTAGCCCTGCGCTTTGACTCTTATTATCACATCATACAACGTCATTCAGCGCCATTCAACTCGCCACTGTATGCGATGCCACTCGCTTGTTTTTTTTTCATATGGCTGTTTTTTTTTTTTGTTTTTTGGCATACGGCTGAATTGCAAAATTAAGCGCGCTACAAGTAACTAAATTGTCGCTCGACATTTGTATGCATCAGTAGGCTTGCATACTTATACATAACTTGTGCATATATGTACATATATCTGTGTATGTGCGCCTGTAATTGGAGTGTGCTGTCGCTCATTTAAATTAATGTCAGCACATTGTTTTTATAATTTTTTGACGTTGCGCTTGACATTTTGCTCGCGATCGCTATTACACTCCTTCATTCGTTTGAATATTTGTTTGTCTGTTTGTTTATTAGTTACTTCTGTTCTGTCTGTTGTATGTATGCCCATATTTACAAAACGTTTATATGATAATTTTACGTTTGCAAGTACCTTTGTACTTTGTACAGCAAAGAAAACCAAGCCAATATTTGAATTTTCTTATATTGAAAGGCGTAGTATGTTAATGAGTTATGAACTGTGTATGCGTATGTATGTATGTATGAATGTGTTATTTGTTACAAAGTTTACTTTAGACTTACTTACTTTCATGATAAGTGCTTTGCATGAATAAAGTTAAGCATCTCTAAGATTTAAGCGTTATTCAGCAACAAATTTCTATATTCAGCTTGCTGAACTACTATTTTACACTACTTTTTTAATTTTGTTAAGTATTCAAACACATTAGAAAATATTCAGTTAAGTCAATTAAAGCATTAAACTATTCAGCACATTTTTTTGGGTGTATTGTATGTAGACTTGTTTGTTTTAAAATTGTTTTCTTGGTAATCACTTTACATTTGACCGTTATTCAGCTAAAAAAAATGAATTCAGCTGAGCTGAATTACATTTTTCTTAAGCTTAGAGCGAAATTTTAAAATATTAGAATATATTCAGCTGAGTTAAATGAAGCATTTGACTATTCGGCACAGTAGTGGTGTTAATGTTGGTGAATATTAAGTAATGCATCATATTTGAAAGCTTTTCACAGTTCATTAGCTAATTTTAGTACTTGGCTTAGGTCAGTAACGGCTCTCAGCTGCGCTGAGACCTATTCAGCATACTTGGTAGAAGCTTTTGGTGAACGCATTCACGTGCACAACATTACTTCCCGTTTAGTAAAGATCTTTACATTTATATACAAAAAAAAAAATAAAAAATCTTGTCGCTTATTTAATTGCCATCATAAACATTTATGCATATATCAAGCCACTTTATATTGCATTTAAGTACCTACAAAGTAGTCAGTCCACTTGACAGCATAGTGTGCTTATTGAATATGGTTGTTGCTAAAACTGGGTGTGAATAGTCAAAAGTCATTCAACGCTAAATACATAAAACATTTACTGAATACTAATATTTATCGCTGTTAACAACTGAGATAGGAAAATAAGCGAATATGAAAACAATGCCATATTTACGGTGCAAAGATGAGGAGGTCTCTGGTTCTAGGCAGCGATGCAAATATTTTATGTTATCAAATGCGCACAATAAGCGCTTAAGTGCTCATTTAGGCGGCTTATCTGCACTTGATAGAGCTTAGTATCTATATTTTATTTTTATTTTTTTATTATCATGTCAAGTGCACGAATTTTCCACAGTTAGTTAACAACAACAGCTGGCGATTTAAACTTCAGCTAGTTTATGAAAAGGAACAATTAAGTACGATTGTGCCGCGAAATTACTAATTTTTTGGCATGTGTGGAGTAGGGTGCAAGCTCCAATATTAGGAAAGTGAACGCTTATTTTGAGTTGAATGTTTTCTCTTTTTCTGCACAAATATCGAAAATGCTAGTTTTTTGGCATTTAAATTTACATGAATTAAACCGTAAATTATTAAAAGTGAAAGCTTAAAAAGATATTAAGGTGAAAGCTCTTTTATCGAAGTGTTTTTCTACAGCAGTAATAGGCAGAAAGAGCTTTTATCCTATGCACGTTCACACAAAATGTATAGAAAGCTTAAAAAGCTCCGCGTCGGGCAAGTTGGTGTGCATCACGGCTCTACAGTGGAATACAATATTTCAAAACTTCTCTTTTGACATTCAAATGTTACCCCAAATAAAGCTGTAAATTAAACAAGTAAGAAAGGCTAAGTTCGGGCGGAGCCGAACATTAAATAC
>NW_023458561.1:61900031-61903944 GCF_013731165.1 Rhagoletis pomonella | reverse complement strand
AAAAAAAAAATACTAACTATGGCAAGCGCAACCACCAGATACAAAATACAAACACATATGTGCATACAAATATATTCAGGTGGCTAAAACCCGTTTCCAGCGAATTAACAAAACAAAAGGCAAACGTACATATGTTTGTATGAATACGGCTATTAAAGCGAAAAAATTGTCGTCGGCATATAAGTACATGTGTGTATGTGTGTACGTGTGTGTTACGTATTTCAACTTGATTCATATTTACCGCAGCTATTTACACGTAAACGGCTACCCCAAAAGCCCCTAAGCCCGCTAACTCTCTCACTCTCTTTTCTACTTTTTTTTTCGGTCACTCTCTCTCTCTCTCTCTCACTCTCATTCGCTCACTCGGTCGGCACCTCGCTCGCTTGCGCTGTGTACACTCATCGCACTGTGATGGTTGCCTCACCAGCTTGACTCGCCCGTTTTAGCGATCGCTAGATTGCGGGTTTCCTCGTTTCTGGTGAATCGTCGTCGTCGTCGTCGTCGTCAACCATTAAATGTGTACGCCATAAGCAGAAAGCAAAAAAACAAAACAAAAGCAATAAAAAAGTAGTAAAAGAAGAAGAAGAATGAAACGAATAACAGCACACACACACAAGCTTAGCAATATCGTCGCCTGATATACAGAAGCAGCCAACGCTGCGCTTCACTCTTAATTCCAGTTATTTGTTTTGGTTTTTTTTTTTTGCTTTTTTCTTCTTGTTTACTGTGTCGGGGGCAACCACGTCTGCTTAGTAGCCCACCACCACCACCACCACCGCTACCCGCTGACACCGCCCTCGCGCTTGCTCACAAGCTGAAATGCCGCTTCGAAAGCTTAACCAGCGCTTCACCGCTAAATACAGTACACTCTAAAAGACACACACAAACAACACATATGTACACAAATAGCTCTCAAGTGGCTGAGTTGTTCGTGTACTATCAGTGACTCACTCACGCGCTCACTCACTTACTCACGCGCTCACTCACTCACTCATCATCTGGCCATTTGCCGAGCGATCGTCGCCGTCTTATTGTTGTACATATCGTTTGTTAATGAGGCACCCAAGTAATCGTACATTCAACGTGCTCGGCTATTTGTTGTTGCTGTGGCTGTTGTTGCCAATTCATTTCATTATGTACATACATAGTTAATTAAGGAAGTTCATGATAATGATAATGATGTTATGACGTCGCATTGTTGATTTTCTGGCGTTTAGTTTAATTTTTCCCTCCTTTGTACCTATTTGTGTTTTGCAATTTTGCACTGTTGCTATTCATTTTTTATTGCTGGTTGCTCTGCGCGCAAACACACAGCTACGCTATAATTAATTTTGTTTAGTTGTAGATTACGGCTCCTCATTTAGCTCTTGCTTATTTAGTATTTTTTTTCAGTTTTTTTTTTTTTTTTTTGTACGACTGTTTATCACTTCGAGTGTGTGAAATGGATGACGCGTCAGCGATTTACAGTGTTTTCCAGTTTCAAGTTTATAAAATATTTATATGAGTGTGTACGTACGCGTGTACGTTTTTTTTTTTGCGCATTTCGTTGGCAGCCGTCTCCAATTTTTCGCACTCACCGCTCGCTTTATTGTTGCTGGCTTATCTACATACATATGTACCTGCATACATTTGTACGTTCGTATGTATGCTTTATTTATTTTTCATTCGTTAGCTATCGTGAATTTTACGTGTAATTATTTTATTATCATAAAGGCGCGATAATTATTACAAATAAAATATTCAAATAATAATTTTATTTATTGGTCTGTATACTGTTACTGTTTCGACTTGTATGTATGTATGTACATATGTATGTCAGCAAATCTCTTTTTAAGCAGTTTGCATGGCTTGAAACCCTATTCAGCACAATTGATACTTCAAATGAAACGAACTCATCAATACTAGAACCACTTAGCATCGTGCAACTTTATTCAGCTCAGCTGAATGTGTTTTTTGATTTAATATAAACGTAAATTACTAATGCAAAGAGGAATTTTGGAGTGCAAGTCTTTATTCAGCTCAATTTGGTATGATAAACTCAAAGTTACATATCATTTATGTTGCCTGTAAAGCTATTCAGCCGCGCTGAATTATGTGCTAAGCTATTTACATGCACCTTTTTGGAAAAAACTATATTCAGCTCATTTCGTAGTGCAAAACTTTATTTAGCTCAAATTAATATAACGAATGCAGTGTTTATTATTGATACGTGTTGCCTTTCAACTATATTCAGCTGGGCTGAATAACATTTTGTGCTAAGAAAGACACGTGTTTTCAGTGAAATTTATCAGTATTGAAATACATGTGCTGAATAGTTGCTGAATTGTTAAAAAATGGTATTCAGCGCAGCTAAATGTTTTCACATTCTATTTGAACCGCCTTTTCTTAACCCCAATGTTAATTTCATTGTGCACTGAATTGATGAAACCTTAATTCAGCGCGTTTAATTTTTTCGTGTAATTTTCATTTACTTTTTTAATTATGTACTTAATTTATACACTTATCTCACTTTCATTGTAGGCTCCTCTGCACAGTGGTATCCACTTCCGTTGCTTTGCTCTCTAGCTCTCTTGCTACCACCACTTTATCCTCACTCATGTACGCTACCAGCGATTTAGCATATTTCATTGCAAATATCTAACTTTTGCAGTCAAAAACACGCAACCATGTTGTGCAACAATTTTATTGTTGGTAGTTTTCGTTGTTATTGTAGCATGGCTAGTGGGGTGCTCCCCAGACCTTCCTTAGTCAGCGATAATTAACGCTTCTGCTTTGGCAATAAACTACTACATTTTCGTTTTTTGTTTTGCTGCCGCAGTGGCTGCGCTTTGTATTCAAAGTACATACTTATTTTTTGTGTTGTGCACGATCAAAGGCACAAAACAATGAAGCAAAAACAGTGCAAATGTTTTTATACCAACAAAATCAGCGCATTCAGCCGCGCGCTCTTCGCCAAGCAGCCGAATAACTGGCCAAGCAGCAACGCATGTACGATCGATGGAATAATCAGCAACTGCTTTTTTCCGCTTCTTTGTATTTACTTTTATTTGCCATATCACTTTTATTTTTGTTGTAATTTTTTCTACGCTTATGTCAGCTCAACTCGCTGCGTGTAGTTTGCAATATTCGAAATACATATGTATGTAGCATTTTTTCTGAGTTGGGGTTCGATTTGCTATTCGAAATTTTTTTTTCTTGCTTTGCTTTATTAGTATTGCCAGGGCAGCCATTCTTCTTGGCGCATTATTTGCGCGTTAAAATTACTTTCAAGTGTGAGCTTAATAAGCAAGTGTTTAGGTGTACGTATGTAGATATTTATATATGTATACATATGTATGTACCTGCCGCACTCCGCAAATTTCATAGCAGTTGCTCATACGCCAGGGCGTAGTGTATTTTCATTTATGTACATAGGTAAATCTGTATATATGCATTTTCTTGCCGTTTTGTTATCGATATTGTTTCTATTGTGGCTATAACTGATACGAATACATATATAGTACGTGTGTATATACCCTCTAGAGAAAAGATAAGCGCAACTATGGATTTATGGAAATATAGCAATTCTCCATTTATTCGAAATAAATAAATTAAAAAATTGGTAAAAAGAAATACGCAGAGACCTTTTTGAGGTAATATTATTTACTACAAATTGAACAAAGCCTCCAATCATCTACAATACGATTAGTTCCAAAATTTTTTTTTTAAATCAAAATTTTTCAAACATTTTTGGGATTTTTTGTGATTATCAAGATATGCGCGAAGTTTAGAAGGTTTTCAGGAGCCTTCGAAACTTTGTTTGACTTCCTATATTTTAGATACTGATAAATTAGTCGTTGGTTTTTGTATTTGTTGAAAATTTTTTAGGAATTTTTCAACATCTTTCGGGGGATTTTCCGGATTTTCGAAGTAG
>NW_023458561.1:61855695-61897031 GCF_013731165.1 Rhagoletis pomonella | reverse complement strand
TAAAAAATCTTGTCGCTTATTTAATTGCCATCATAAACATTTATGCACATATCTAGCCACTTTATATTGCATTTAAGTACCTACAAAGTAGTCAATCCACTTGACAGCATAGTGTGCTTATTGAATATGGTTGTTGCTAAAACTGGGTGTGAATAGTCAAAAGTCATTCAACGCTAAATACATAAAACATTTACTGAATACTAATATTTATCGCTGTTAACAACTGAGATAGGAAAATAAACGAATATGAAAACAATGCCATATTTACGGTGCAAAGATGAGGAGGTCTCTGGTTCTAGGCAGCGATGGAAATATTTATGTTATAAAAAGCGCACAATAAGCGCTTAAGTGCTCATTTAGGCGGCTTATCTGCACTTGATAGAGCTTAGTATCTATATTTTATTTTGTTTTTTTTTATTATCATGTCAAGTGCACGAATTTTTCACAGTTAGTTAACAACAACAGCTGGCGATTTAAACTTCAGCTAGTTTATGAAAAGGAACACTTAAGTACGATTGTGCCGCCAAATTATTAATTTTTTGGCATGTGCGAAGTAGGGTGAAAGCTCCAATATCAGGAAAGTGAACGCTTAGTTTGAATTGAATGTTTTCTCTTTTTCTGCACAAATATCGAAAATACTAGTTTTTTGGCATTTAATAGTCCATGAACTAAACCGTAAATTAATAAAAGTGAAAGCTTAAAAAGCTGTTAAGGTGAAAGCTCTTGTATAGAAGGGTTTTCTGCAGCAGTAATAGGCAGAAAGAGCTTTTATCCTATGTACGTTCACACAAAATGTATAAAAAGCTTAAAAAGCTCCGCGCCAGGCAAAATGGAGTACATCACGGCTCTACAGTGGAATACAATATTTCAAAACTTCTCTCTTGACATTCAAATGTTACCGCAAATAAAGCTGTAAATTAAAAAAGTGAAAGCTTCAAAAGCTTGTGGGAACGAAAGCTCTTTTACCTAAGGTTTTTTTTTCTGCAGCACTAATGCGCAGAAGGGCTTTTATCCTATGCACGTCACCCTTTTTTTGAAAATTCCCTATTCGGAGGCCTTTAAGGAGCGAAGTTCATCGACACATTGAAAAAATAAGCAAAATACATACACAGGAAAAGAGAGGGAAAGAGGCACATTCTCAAATCCCGCATCTGCTGCAAAGTGCAAGAAACATCTATATCAGCACAACGAGCTTTGTTTCGCAACAATTACCACAGTAAGCTCACGCAGCAGAATTTAGAAAAGTGAAAGCTCTTAATGCCAAACGAGACTTTCAACCAGGCATATTCAGACTTTCGAGTGGATTGCTTTATCATAGACTCCATTCCCTTTTTGATAATTATTTCACCATTTTCTGACATAAAAAAGCAATGTCTAAATATCTACGCCGCAAATCATCTAAAAACAGTTCCATTCTTATCTGGAATCTCCAAAAAACCGCACCAAATATAGACTATTTATTTGCCAGCATTTTATTACTTTTGTTTAGCGCTTCAAGTGGTTCAACTCGTTATCGCTAGCCACAAACTGCGGTCTCGAATGATAAACATGCCGATCAAGTGAGTTCGAATAGCAAAGCAAACGAGCATAACAAATGTGAGTGAACTTTAAAAATAAGTTATCGCAAAAATTAAAAATAAAAATAAAACACAAATGCGAAATAGAATTTATGGCATTAAATCAAATACATACATATAGCGATAAATGTTTTGATGGAAAATTTTATAGATAACATCAAATGCCGCTTGTTTATTTTTTAAGAATGATTCTGTGGTTTTTTTTTGCGTACACTTGAACGCAACACAATCATAAATATCAGTGCATTTATTTGACTTTATCGGCTTTTAATAATTTTGGATATATTTTCAAGTGACTCATATGTATATATGTATGCGCCAATCGATAGTGGCAACAAAAAAATCCACTTCACCTGGCTGAGCTAATATTTTATTTGCTTTTGTATATTTTGCTATCACAACTTTCATTCTTTTCGGCAAAAAAACCTATCCACTGACTTGCCAACAAGTAAATATGTACTTACATATGTATGTATGAATGTAGAATCTACATTGTAGATATGCAAGTACGAAAAAAAAGAAAAAGAAAATATTGCAAAGCAAAACAAATATGACAGCCGGCGTGTCATTAATAACACTAATCTGCATTACGTATACGCACGGGCAACTCGGTTGTTTTGGTGGAATAGCGAGGGAGAGAGGGCAAGAAAAACGCCCAGCTGAGTAGCAGGCAATAACTCACACTCACACACTCACTCTCTCTTCAACACACTCTCTACGTTGCTCGCTTATGTTTGTTTAGCAATTTGCACACTTGTTGCCGCCGCCGCCGCCGCCATTATTCGTCCTGTCGCCAGAAGGGAGTACAGTAGGCCAGCAAGCAGGCATGCATGTGTGCAGCATGAGTGTATGTATGTATGAGTGTTTGTGCAAATATTTACGATGTGAATTCGAAAAAAACAAAAACTTGAAACAAAGCATGTACAAACACAGTCGTTTGGCTAAACAAATTAGAGCAAAGTGGGGTGAAGCGAAACCATAAAAATAAAAATAAAAGAAACAATTAAATGGATTCGCGATAAGCGTGCGTAGCGCAGCACACAAAAATTTTCACTTGGACACTGTGCAAACTTGTGAAAAGATTAAAAGCATTTTAATTATTTTAGCAAAAAGTCACTATCAGCCGCAACGCGCGTCTAATAATAGCAAGGCTGCTGTGAATGATAAAGCACGAATGTTGTAATGGTTAGTAATGCTGGCATTTATGGCGTGAGTTTGTGGTGAATAAGTGAATGAGTGGGTGAGGCAGTGAGCCAGTGAGTGAATGTACAAATGATTAAGTGAGTGCATTAGCAGTAACTACGAGAGCAGTCGTGCGAAGATAAGGGAGGATATCCGCTCTAATCGGGCCAAAGTGAATACATATTTGTATTACTTTATAGTTTTACTTGCTATAATTCTTTATCAGTACTGCCATGTGCAATTAATCACACCAACAAAACTAGCAAAATCAAGCTACATATATATGTTATTAATGATAGTGCTCTCTTATTTTCAAAATCAACCACGTCTAGTAGTTAGCTTACGCAAAATTGTATAAAGCCGCATCATACGATGACTACTACTTAGTCCGTCAGCCTATCAGAGTCTCTCAGTCTCTTGATGGTTCTGTGAGTCAGTGGGGTAACTATAGCTACTGTATTTGTGCATTAGTGGTTGGTAGTGGTGAATAATTGGTGTGACATTTGGTTAATAGTGTTATTGTTAGTGCAATATTTATTTATTTTATCAACCTCAAGAGCAATGAACAACTGAAAAACTTTATTATTCAACTTCATTTCACAACGCTCTTACTTTAAAAGCTGAGCTGAATTACACAATATATATTTGGTAGAAAATTTTCAGCTGGAGCAAGTTTTTAAACGAAGAATAATTTTAATTTTTTAGTGAATTGTAACGAAGAATAACTGAATACAAGTGTTGTAAATTATAACAAAAAATACATACGTATTTTGTATATCATCAGCGCTTCTTGTTAGTATAATTCAGCTGCATTACTAAGTGTAGTAAATTATTATATTTGAGTGAAAGTAATTTTTCAACTAAAAATTGCGCTGAATAGCGGAATAATCCCTTCAGCTTAGCTGAGTACCATGCATTTGTAGATAGAATTAAAATTTGTATAGTTTGGCAGCATTAAATGTGCGCTGAATTGCTGACAATTTTATGCAGCTCAGCTGAATTTATGTAATTATACTCATTTTATACTTCTCTTTTGAAAAATACGCGCTGAATTACAACAAACAATAACCTTTGCTTTACCAAAACAGCTAAAGCTTATCGTTAAAGTGTATTCAGCACAGCTGAATATAATTTTCGACGTGCCTAATTCACATTACATCGCTAAAACTATACAACAACAGTAATTCAGATGGGCTGAATACATTTCTGCTACATCTTGTTTACTTTTATTTGCTTTACTGTTGTATATTTTTTAATTTCAAATTACCTATCCTAATCAACGGTTATGCTTATTTTTTCTTTGTTTTCTCATTCTTCAATCACTTGACTTCATTTGACGTCAGTGGAAGCGTTATCAGCACAGCAATTAAAGCGCTGACTGTCTTAAGTGCCAATGTTTAATTTAATTTTATTTTTTTTTACTACCCTATCTTTATGGACGTACATATAAGCTCATACATGCATAGTATGTATGTCTTTTTATATATTTGCTTTGATACCTATTGTTCATCTGGAGTCCCACTCGAGTATTGCCTCAATTAATATTCGGTTATAAACTTTTATTATAAATAAGTAATAAATCTTTTCTTTTGTTTTTTTTTTTTTTGCTAAGTAAATTTAGTGATACAGCTGTGCTATTAGTTTCAAGTGACTTGCAACTGGACATACATACATACATACATATGTACGTATGCGACTTATTTATGGGCCCTTAAGTGAGACTTACTGCTATTTTGAAATGCTACTTGAAACCCCTATAAATATATCTAAGTGCAAATCTATAAACTCTCGCACCCTCAAACTCCAAAAGAACACCGAGTCGCTCCAAACTGCATACGAAATCATGCCAGTGCAATATTGGTGGGCTCATGAATAAAGCTAAAACTGTTTTTTTTTTTTTCAAGGAAATTCCTCGAAACCAAGGCGTGATTGACAACTTACCGGGGTGGTTTTGCTCGAAACCAAAGTAAATGCGGTAAATGGCAGTTAAAATTATTTTACGCCCGTTAAATATTACTCAATAGTTCTCATCGTTTGCTTGTAACAATGTCTAACAAATACACACACATCCATTTGGTGAATTTTAATTGACGCTTTCGGTTTTTATTCTGAAGTTCAACTGATTGGTGTAGTAGGCAATATAATTTTTTATTGACTGCAAATCATAGCATACAATTGCGCACTTTTACTGTTATCATTGTTTAAGGGAAATACGTCAGAGGTATACAATTTTATGATCATACGAGGTAATTAATGAAGAATGTTTACCAATGCATAGCAAATGGCATATTCAATGCCGAAAAAGAAGAAATGTGAATAAAATTAAATTATAATTACATATGTTATAGAAAGAGCAAAAATGTACTTGTGAAAATGTTATCAGCGGAATTTCCGCTCATTTATTTGGCTGCAAATACAATTCAGCACTTTGTTGTCACAATGGACAATGGTGTCTCCTAGTGAAAGTATGGAATATTTCACACACGCCCGCCTTGTACTTTGGCCGCGAAATTAGATTAAGTCCAATTATCAATGTGCGCTGAATAGCTGACATTATTCAGCTCAGCTGAATATAATAAGTTGGTACACAAATTTTATACTTATTGGATTTTATAACAATGCGCAGTTTATGTGCAGTTTTTTTTTACAATTATTGCGAGCTGAAAAGCGAAAAACTGTATTCAGCTCAGCTGAATATGAGAAATTTTGTACACAAATTGTATACATATTTATTTGATTGCAGTATAATGCCTACGTGGTACTGTTGGTGTGGTAGATGGTTATAATTGAAAAAAATATTATATTCAGCTATGCTCAATATTCCTAAATCATCTGGTAGAATGAAAAAACTATATTCAGCAGCGCTGAATTTAATTTAAGTTACTTAAGTTACAATGTTTACGCAGACTTGACAGTTTTAATTAAAAAAAAAACTAAACTAAATGAAGACTAATCATCACAAAAAATATATTACAAACTAAAAAAGGCTTTTAGAACCAGAGTAACTGCATTCAGCACTGCTGAATATATTTTAAAATACTCAACACTCTATTTAAAGTTATTTTTTAAGTAAAAAACCAAACCGACTTCAATTCCCATATAAAAATTTAAGATTAATTAATTAATTTCTTCACGATCCAATGATCGGATCTAAATTAAATTGGTATGGAACCACCTTACCTTTGAGGTAACACCTTTCCTTTAAAACAATTATAGAAATTATATATGTAAATCGGTTAATGTTAATGCATAAAAAAAAATAATAAATAAAAAAATAAATAAATATCCCGACCATAACCATAGCACTAGGCTAGATTTATGTACTTCAGCACTCAAATCCTCAAGCGTCATTATTAAGTAGAATTTTCGAATGGAAATCTAAAAGCCTTAGGATTTCTTTAGTATACCAAAAAGTTTCTATTTGTGATTAATTTCAACGAATACATAGTGGTGTCAAATCGAAAGCAATAATCACTTTTACATGGCAACATGCGAATATATACATACATATGTACATACATATCCCACTTCAGCAGCACAAATAAACAAATAATCAATTCTTCTACGTAAATTGCTGATGAAAAAATTTATTTAAAAAAAAATACAAATGTAAAAGCTGCTACTGAATATACATATTCATATATAGATACTATACAAATAAAACAAAATTATACTCCTACAATTGACGTAATATTGTATTTTACATATTCAGTTATTATAATTCCAACTTAGTCATATTTATTTTCATGTAAGTGTGGCTGTAGGTTAATTACACATAATTCAATGGAAAAGTCAACCACAGACAAAGTGACTGGTGGCCGGCCGGGTGGCTGGTTAACCAAAAATACCACACAAAAAATATATATATGTATGTATGTGTGTAAATAAACGTGAGCATTTCACGCTATTATTCACGCGTACACACACACATTTCAAAACACGCGAATTTATATGTATACATATGTACCTACATATCGTCTGTGAATAAATTTATAAACATTTCTACAGCCATTTGGCAAGTCAGATAATTTATCTGTATGATTTATTTTTATTACTAATTACTAAGTAAATATGTATGTATGTATGTATGTATCCACAAATGTTTATTACTTTTGACATAGACATATGTACCTACATAATATACATTTGTATTATTTGTATCTATTGCAAATACCCTTTTGTTAAGCTAATCGTTGGCAATTTTTATTTTGCGGCGAAAACGAAATCTAATCGCGTGGGTATTTTCGCATTCAAATTTATAAATATGTATACATTCATACATAAGTACGAGATGTGTTGAAATACAAGTTTTAATCAAAATGTAATATGTAATACCTTTATCGGTCATCTTTGGTGTAGCTACAACTGTTGCCAACCTCCAATTTTTTTGGCACGTAACTAAATTTCAAGCGTTTTTTTTTTAATCTTATAAGCCTAAGTGTCACAGCAGTAGCACCCTATTGCAAGAGCCCCGGAATGAAATCTTCTAGTATTGGTGGTCTTATTTAGTCAAACGGGCGGTCAAATAGGGCGGTTCAAAATAAGTGAAGTCGGAATTTTAATGCTCTCACCCCCTAGGAAAAAAATTAAACCTACCCCAATTTTTTATTTTGAAATAAAAAAAAAATTATAGCATTTCCATTGCATTTTCTCGCATTATCTGGGGGTTTTGGCGGACCTATAAAATAAAGTTACTATGAAAAAATGGTAAACAAAAATAATGGTTTATCATTATTGGGAATTTCCAGAAGAGAACAGATTTTTTCGATCGAAAAATATTGATTTTCAAGAATTCTATACCATTCCTACGAAAAGTTGTTTTTTTTCATACAAAATACAAGGAAGACTATGAGCGCTTTGAGCGACCTCTAAATATTTTTTGATTTCAAAATAAAAAATTGGGGTATATTTTTCCAGCTTCCAGCTTCAATGTCTCTAGGGATAACGCAAGTATTCTCTAAGCTGAGGAACTAACCAAGTCAAGTCCATCAGGGACTCCGTAAAAAGATTAAATCGAATTTTGTCTTTAACAAATAACATCAAGAGCCGCTTGAGAAGTGCATAAGCGCGCTATATATGTAGGTACGCAGTTATTTCAAGATGCTGCGGCATACGTTGTTGCAAACTGCTACTCCGACGCACTTCCCGCTCAAGCAGTGTCGAAAAATAATAAATACCTCATTTTGCAATTAGGAAAATTATCTGAGTTTATTTACTTCGCGACTTTTTTTTTAATTTATTCTGTCTCTTCTTTTCAACCCACAGATGATCCTGGTGGCACCACGCAATCACGTCAAACTCAGCAATCAGCACCGCAACAGCGAAATCTCAGCAATTGCAATATGGAAGCTGCCACAACAACCACCACCACTACAGCAAAACATTACAATAAATCATCGAAATTGCAAAATAATCACCATCGTTCAACAGAACGACGCGGCACATATCGCAATCAAATAGGCGAAACGCAAGCGAGTGCGAGCGATAACGTCAAAGTACAGAAACAAACAGCCAAGCAGGCAAAGGCAGCTGCCCAACGTGCCGCTGCAGTGGCCGCTTACACAGCTACTCTAGAGAGCGGCAGTGGTGGCGGCAACAAGGCAGCGGATGGTAGTGCCAAAGATCCGCTTGCGATCAGCAACGATGCTGCCTCGCCAGTACAAAGCAGCGGCAGCAAAGCGGCGCGAACCAAGGAAGCTAGAGAACAAAAGACTATTGCGAAATCAGATACAGAAGTAGCAGCAGCGCGTAGCGATAGTGCTACAACAGATGCCATTTCCACCAACGCAGCAGCAAGCAGCAGCAGCAGCAGCAACACCAACCAGAAGCACAGTGATAATAGTAACAGTAGTAGTATAAGTAAGCATAATTTTACATTAAGTCAAAATGAAGTGACGCGTAAAAGCGAAAAGCAGCAGGAGATCAGTGGCATCAGCAGCAACAATGGTGATATCCACGTGGCGCAGGCCACCGAGAATAATAAGCCAGCGCAGACTGTAACGCCAGCAAATACAACGACTACTGTTGTGGCCACGGCGACGCCGATCGCGGAGTCGAATACCTGGAATAACTCTCGATATTTGCATAAAAAATTCAAGCGCCTCGCCAGCACAACCGACGTGGATAGTCTTGTGGCCGACAGCCAAAGCGTCAATGCTGCGGGCAGCAGCGCAAGTAGTGACGCGGGCAGTGAGGCGCCACAAACGCGCACCGCATCGCTCTCCTCGTCGGCATCGACCAGCTCAATTTCACCGCCACCAGCAACAACTCCAACGCCCGCGGTAGCAACACACGCGCACGCACAGAGCACCAGCGCAGCAGTTAGTCTGCAAAATGCCATTGCAGCCACGGGCTTGACGAATGGTCATGCGCATGCAGAAGCGATTGCGCAGCCAAGCCACAATAATAATAACAGTGCGAATAGCGTCAAGTACAGTGGCGCCATTGCAACGAATACCAGCGGCAAAAGCGAGAGCAATAACAACACTAGTCCGTTGAGTTTAGAGAATCACAGCGGCGTGGGCGAGCAGGCGCAGAACTCAGCGCAGCAATATTTGGAAGCTGAACAATTACCGCAAACTATGTTACAAATGTTCGAAAGCCAGCAGAGTGGCAGCAGCACTAGCAATGCTGTTGGCGCCGCTGCTGCCAACTCGGGCCGCTACGTGTGTCCCTATTGCAATCTGAACTGCACCAAACCGTCAGTGCTGCAGAAGCACATACGCGCGCATACAAACGAACGTCCCTACCCGTGTGACATCTGTGGCATTGCATTCAAAACGAACAGCAATTACTACAAGCATTGTCGGTGAGTTACGCAGCTGAAAACTGTTCGAAGCAGTTACTTATTTCTTTGCGATTTCATTACAGTTCACGCTCTCATGCCGCGCGCAAACGCGGCATTGAGGTGCCAATAGGCGCCGATGATGGTATCTTTGGAGGTTCCGATCAGGAGGGTGATCCGGAGTTGAGTAACAGCAGCTCGGATGTGGTAAGTGTGAATGACAAACAGTATTAACAACAACTTTATTATATTCATTTTTTACAGGTGAGCCGCACCGCTTCGCCGCTTGACGATTTGAGCAGCGTCTCCTCGCCAGCTGTAGCTAGTGCGATAGCGCCCTCATCCGGCACAGCAAATACTTTCAGCCCGCAACAGTTGCAACAGCTGCAGCAGCAGCAACAAAAACAAACGCAACTGCAGCAGCAACAACAGCTTGCTTTGGCCATGCAGCAGCAGCAGCAGCAAGCAGCTTCCGCGCAACCGACACATTTGGCGCTGCCATCCACACCGTCGCCATCTTCAATATCGTCGGCAAAAAGCGCCTATCTACAACAGCCCACACAACAAACTCCGCAGCAGTTGCCACTTGGTTCGCCCGCGGCTGGTACACTACCGCCGTCAACGCCTAATGCAAATGCAACCACAATTACGCCCGCCGTTACCACAGCGCTTCCTAAACAGATTGGCTCCAGCGCCGAACATAAACCATACAAACCGAAGTTTCACAACGCCGCGCTGTATGCGACAACCAAGGAAGCAGCTGCGGCGGCAGCAGCTGCCGTCGCCGCGGGCATACCACCTGGCCTACTACAACCACTGTCGCAACCTCAGCCGCCACCACCACCACCAGCACAACAATTACCACAGGGCATGTTACCAGCTGCGCATTCCGCTATGCTGCCGCAAGTGCCGCCTACGGCACCAGTGCCAGCGCCACAAAACGTATCCCATCATCCTTCACTTTCGCCGAGTACCCAAGTGAAACTGAATAATCACATTAACACACATCAAATGCAACTACAAATGCAGCATCAGCAACAACAGCAGCACCACCAACAGACGCCACTATACGTGGCAGCGTCGCTCGGCGCGAATATGCCGTTACATCACGCAGCTGCGGCTATGTCACCCAAGAGCGCGGCTCAGCGCCCAGACATGGTTAATGCAGCCGCGGTTGCAGCAGCCAACATGGGCTATCTAGCAGCACCGCGCATGATCTACCCAGGCGCTATGGATTTCCCGCCCGAGGCTTTGCATATGATGATGCCGGAAAGCAGGCAGAAGCTACACTATCAAGTGCAACAGTACAAGTGGTTGGAGCAAGAACTGCAGCAGCATTTACACAAACTGAGCCAGCAGCAGCAGCAGCAACAACAACTGCAGCATCTGCAAACTCAACCACCACCGCCGCTTCCGCCCCAGACACAGGCACCTTCGAGCAACCAACCCACCATACTCAAGCCAACTGCCACAATGCCCTTGCATCCTCGCGCAACTAGCGCTACCAGCGGGAATGCTCACCACGCGGTTTCAGCATCGAATGCAGCATCACACCTTGGCCTACAGGCGGCACCACAAACGCCGCTACAGTACCTAGCCAACACTGCCGCCAGTCAACAGCCCGTCATGGGTGGCAGCAACGTCAGTGGCGCCACCAACAATACCACTGCCTCCATTAGCTCTGGCCTTTTGCATAGCAACATTTCGAACGCCGCCGCCAGCGGCGCCAATAAGGTTGCAGATCTGGTTCAGGAGCACATTTCCAAGCTGATCTCGCAGAATGAGGCGATCGTGGAAAACAAGGCGGTGCTATTGCAGAAGAAATACCCGAAGGGTATTAATCGCTCGCGCAGTTTCAATAACAACAACAGCAGCACCAGCGGCTCATCTGCCTCAACGGCAAACAATTCAGGCAGCGGCAGCGTTAGTCTTGTCAGCACAACCGCCGCAGTGGGCAGCGAAAGCGCCGCCACCAACGCGCGATTGGCGCAAGCGATTGTACAAAAACAACAACAGCAACAGCTGCAGCAACAACTACAACAGCAACAGCACTACCAGCAACAATTCCAGCAGCAGCTAATGGCTGGCACGCAGGCGTTACAAATGCCGCCACCAACGCAGCAGCAGCAGCATCAGCAACACTTCGCACAGCTGCGCCTTGAGGAGCAACACCAGCAGCACCTTCAGCTACAACAACAGCAGCAACATATGCAACCAAATGGTATTTCCAAGCATTTAACGGCGCCCACCGCAACAAAAGTTGGCAGCACAATTGCGCATGCGTCGCCAGCAGTGCATTCACAGCAGCAGCCTTTGTCAACAGCAGCATACCGCCAACCAAGTTCGAGTGGGCCGTCTACTTTGCCGCCACATGAGCCGCAGCGTCCTACGCCATCGCCCACAATGGCACAAACCACCGGCTTGTCGTCACACAACAAGGACATGATGAGCGCGATTCAACAGAGAAGCGCATTAGCACCAGATTGCACCGCGCTGAGCAGCACAAACGCCAGTACCAATGCACTGCCCTTAAACTTGTCAGCTAAACCTAAGGCGCGCCTGGAAGAACCAACCGACGGCGTACCTTCTAACAGCTTATCTTCGACGCCAAGTAGCACACCACGCAAGCGACAGTCAATCGAGAACCAAATTTCCAATTCCAGCAATGATGGCTCTACAAGCAGTTCTGTGATGGGTGGGCCTCCGGCAACTGCTGGAAGCGGCGCACCCAACGCCAAACAGCCAACAAACGTTTCGATAATCAAAAATTTGTTGCTGAATGCACGCGGCTTAGCCGTGCCGACTGGCGAGGGCGAAGACGCTGTCTACAACTGTCCGCTTTGTGCCAGCACATTCCGCACCGCAGAAGACCTGCAGCTGCACAATAGCACATACTGCCAGGGTGCCTCAAGCGCGCCTATCAGCCCGGTATCGTCGCCATCGTATCGCTACTTCCGCTCCAATTCGATGACACTCAATCTACCTGAGCTCAAGAATTCGCTGTACCGTTCGCGCGATCCGCTACCACTAGCTAAATTGGCCTGGTATCAGCTGCGCACAAAGCCAAGTTCATTGGTTCTGAGTCGGCTGAGCGCCTCGCAGGCAGGTAGCTCTAAGGCCACCACAACTACCACCACCTCAGCAACGTCCACGGCACCGACAAGTTCCACTAGCAGCAGCAGTGTCGCTAGTTGTGTTGCCTCACCCCGCAGTACGCCACCAACAGCACCGCCTGCCACCCTCTCATTGCCCGATCCGAATATTGTGCGATTTATTGACGCACCATTGCCATCGCCGGGACCGCTATTGGGCAAAACACCGCTGGTTGACTTTGGTAACACCAGCGAGTCACGCAAGTCCGAAGATGTGATCATCACAAAAATGCACGAGGATCGTCAGTTCGATGGACAGATACCAGCAAAACGCGCCAAACTGACGCTGGATGGTGGCGATCCGTTTGTGCTTGCCTCCGCGCCAGTCAGCAGTGGCAGCCTTATGGGCGCTACGTCAAGCAAACGTTTGAACATCAATAGCATCAGTGGCGGTGATATGCAGATGCTTTCCACCGCTGGCAGCACCGACCTCAGCCTTACAAACAAAAAAGAAGAGCGGATGCGTCGCTTCACCTCGTCCGGCGGCTGCATCATACCGATCTCCGAATGCAGCGATGTCGACAAGAGTCCCAAAATGATACGCACGCCACTGCTGTCGGGCGGCAGCTTCCAAGAGGTTTCACCCAAGCCGCCCAAGGAAAAGGAGAACAAAAATTCCGCAGCATTGCCCTTTATCAACAGCTCCGCTTTCGCACCTAAGCTGGGACTCTCGGGCCTCGGTTTGCCTACAAATGGACCACAGCATTTTCAATTCCCAATTAATCCAATTACGGCGTTCAACCCGCTGACACTACCGCCCTTGCAAAGTATGCAAGGTAGTGGAGAAAAGATTGTACCCCACGTGCCAGGCATACCAGGTCCCCACAGCCTAACACCACAACTGCCACCACCGCAACATTTGCAGTTGCCACAGCCGACACCCATGCTGGGTGGCGGACGCTCCTTAAGCCCAAACCGCAAGAAAACTCAAAGCCCTATGTTGCTTTCGAACAACATGAGTCCCAAGTCGTTGACGCTACCAGCGCACGAGAATCTCAAGTCGTTGTCACCATTTGGCGGCGTGCAGAATGTACCCAGTGAGTTCGAACGTGCTCCACCGCCACCTAGCATGCGCACTGCACGCAACTGGAATCAAAATTCCGCAGCGGGCTCATCAGTAAAGCCAAGCAGCACCAGCAACAGCTTGGATGTGCCGAAGAAACCATTCAACTTTACGCGCATGGCCGACAATGTAAGTCCACGTAAGGCCGGCAGTATCAATGCACCAAAAAGTTCACCGCCCGAAACGGAAGTGCGCTACTTCAACTTCGATCATTTGACGAAAGACGGAGAGAGCAGCGGTAATCGCGCGCCTGGTAACTCGGCTCTCACTCCATTACATGTCGAAATTAGCGCCAGCGTTTCGGCACCTACTCCAAGTAGTGGTGTCTCGGAACCCACAGACGCCCAAACGAAGAAGAATAAGTTCTTACGGCCAACAAGCCTGCCACTCAAACCAGGCACTTTCACACCGAAACGCCACCACGGCATCACACCAACAGCAAACACACTGCCGCTGATATCGCCGGAGACACCACGCCCATCCAAATCTTGCGTCCAACTCTATCTGAACGGACACGCCTACACCTACCTGGGGCTCAAATGCAGCACGAAGATGTTCTACTGCACGGTGAACTGCCCTCAGCCGTCATATGTGGCGGGCGCACAGAAGCTGTCCATGTACAGCGTGTGGCAAGTTTGCGCTGAAAACAATCCGCATCCGCTGGGCTTCAAGCCAAAGGTAGTTATGTCGCTATACGACTCACGTCAGAAGACTTCTCCCAACACCATGGCCGGCACGAACAAGCTACCCTACTCACTGGTAGTATCCCAGCAGACCGTAATGACACCCTTTGAAAACAACCAGGGCCAGTACCAGCATCATCAATTGAGGCAAATCTCACTTAACACAAACACCTCGGAAGGTAGCGAGCAGTCGAAGAAGGCTAGCGCAGGTAGTAGCGCGAGCAGCAGTGGCAGCACCGGCAGCGTAGAGGGCGGCAGCAAGAAGGACTCCTCAGCCAGTCAAATGCTAGTCGGCGGCTACGAGTCACACGAGGACTACACCTACATACGCGGACGTGGGCGCGGCCGCTATGTATGCTCCGAGTGTGGCATTAGATGCAAGAAACCCTCAATGCTGAAGAAACACATACGCACGCATACCGACGTGCGGCCATACACATGCAAGCATTGCAACTTCAGGTAAATGTTGATGACGAATATTAAAAGTTAGTTGAGTTAAGTAACTAATTCCTCTTCAATTACAGCTTCAAAACGAAGGGCAATCTCACAAAGCATATGCAGTCGAAGACGCATTTCAAGAAATGCCTGGAGCTTGGCATCAATCCCGGCCCCATGCCAGCTAATGGTGAATTCCTCGAACCCGAGCCAGAGTTCGATCAACAGTCGACAACATCGGCTGGTGGTCGCACCTCTTCGATTCCGGGTGAATCGGACTCGGAAGATTACAGTGACAACGAGTCCGAAAGCAGCGGTAGGCGTAATTATCAATTCTCCAAAATCTGTAACTTACAAAATACTAATTTTAATTTCCATTCACTTCACACAGATACCGACGAGTCGAAGTCACGCCTGCTGGAGCATGAAGCGGCACGGGGCCTGCTCTCGCTCTCGATGACACCACCGATTGGTCAGAGTGTCTCGCCGCGTCCAAAAAGTGAATCGTACTCATACCATCTAGGCGAGCGCGTTGGCGAGCCATCTGCAATTTCCTTTGCGGGACAGATGAGTGCTAGTGTAACAACCACCGTCACCGCTATTACCAGTACAACCACAAGCAGTACACATCCCATTGGCATTAAGCGGGTCATATCGTTCAGCTCACCCAAACCACCGTTCGACTATCAGAAACAAGAGCAGTACTACTCCAATCCCGAGGAGTCCAAACCGAAGTACAGCAGTATTGCTACTACAGCTAGTTACGAAAGCGCGCCAATCGATCTCACCAAGCCACGCGCCGCGGTAAATCCTGCGCCCTCACCTGCAGTACCCGCAACCACTTCAGCTACACCCAGGGTAACTGTTGAAGAGTACAATCCAAGCAAAGTTGTGCCACTCGCCGGTCCACCAAAGCAAACGCAAGCACAGATACGCGACGTAATTTTCGGCAGCAGCAACAACGAGTCCGGCTTCCTTAAGACGCTTATCTCAGTGTCGGATAAGGTGCGCAGCTCCACCGAGATGCTTGAAAATTACAAGAACGGCGATGAGCTATCTCAGGCCTACCAGTACCACAAAGCCTTTCAGTACCACAAAATCAAGCAGATTCAAATGAATCGCAGCTTCCCCGATCCGATCAATGTGGGTGCCATTAATCAGAGCCTCGCTAGCACACCAACAATGTGCACGGTGAGTGTAACCAGCGCGGGCGCAAGCGCAGCGCTTACCACAACTGCGAGTGCGAGCAGTGCCATGCGAATTTCAGAAGGCATAGCCAACACGGCAGTTGTGGAAAATGTCAGCCACGGCATTGCGCAAGCCATGGAGGCCACGGAAGTAGTACGCTCAAACGTAGCAAATAAAATTGTGCATACTTCAGGAGTCAATGTAGACAATGAAGGGCCGAGAGAAATGAGTACAGCTGACTTGCAAGTGCCTGCGATTGAGGCGAGTGTAGCGCCAGCGGAGGAGGAAAAGAATGATCACAATGCGATCACGCCCAGTGCATCAGTTAGCAATAAATCAAGCACGCAAAAGGTCCCCCACAACAAAAAAGTAGTTTCTGCAAAATCCAGCTCTACTTTGCCTTGTAAGTCGTCTGACGAAGGCGAGGACAGTGAGTGCATTTCTGATCAGGAACAGTCAGCAGCGGGGCACACATCTAAAGCTAGTCTGAATGCAAGCAACGCTGCTTCCGCCGCCCAAGCCACAGAGCCACACAATGCCAAGCTGCCTGCCGTCGTGGCACAGCCTGGCACCACCGATTTTACGGGCGTACTTTCGGCACCCGGTCGCACAGTTGTTGTGGGCGAGGACGGCCTCAAGAAGTCCGGCAACAATGAAATTCAGCCTGTCTATCCGCGCGTACGCATGTCACCAGACGGTCGACCTGTGTGCAAAGTATGTGCGAAGACTTTCCAGACTCAAGGCCAACTGTCGCTGCATATGAATATACACTATATGGAGCGAAAGTTCCGTTGCGAGCCATGCGGTGTTTCTTTCCGCACGCAAGGTCACCTGCAGAAACACGAACGCGCTGAGGCGCACAAAAACAAAGTGATGATGACATCCACTTTTGGTGTGCCGACGACTTCCAATCCACGCCCCTTCGAGTGCACGGACTGCAAAATCGCCTTCCGTATACATGGACATCTCGCCAAACACTTGCGCTCCAAAACGCACGTACAAAAATTGGAATGCCTGCAAAAACTACCCTTTGGCACCTATGCCGAAATCGAGCGCGCCGGCATCAGTCTCACCGAAATCGATACAAGCGACTGTGAGAATTCACTAATCTCGCTGAAAACACTAGCACAAAAGCTGATCGAAAAGGACCCCAACAAGCTGGGCAGCTACACAACACCTTCGGGCATGGGTGGCATCAGCGGCAGTGGTGGTGCTGTTGTTGGCAGCGGCGCCTCGCTTGCCGATACAACGAATGCAAACACAAACCACAGCGCCATCGTTTCACAGGACAGCGCCTCAGAGGATGACTTCAGCGCCGCTACAATTGCGGCTGCCACAGCCATTGCCTCACTGGACAATGATAGCGCAGCAAGCACGCCGAAACGCGCCAACTCCACCTCCGAAGATGAGGCGATCGTGAGCGGGCTAAATAACAATCTGAAGCGGCGGTTACCAGGTAACTTTAGTAATGGCGAAGAAAGCGACAATCCTGCCGATGGCGCCGTCGGTATTGGTGGTGGCGGCAGTGAGAAGCGTACGCGCGTCTCTTCGCTATCCAGCATTGGAGCAGCCAGCGCCACAGCGGCTGTCGGCTCACCAACGTCCATTGCATCGTCAAATGCGTCTTCGAACAACTGACATTATGCATATGCGCCACCGTGCGGATGAATAAGGGATGCGCTGCCGCGGACGCAAACGCAGGCATCAGTCATATTGCCAACGTCGCTATCACCAACACAACCAATGCCGACGCAATGGGCGCAGTCTACTGCTTTGCGACACAACAACTTGAATGGGAACGGTGTCACTTGGTGTGGTGGAGGTGAAATTGGAAATGGATTAGGAGATGGACTGGCGCAGAAGCAAATTCACTTGCAATTGCAATATCAGCCACAGCAGCCGTTGGAAACACAATTTGTAAGGCCACAACTAATGCAGCGGAAATACTAACACGCGACTAGTGGAAGCGGAAGTGTAGTATGCAGAAAATTTATGTAAATTCTTAACTATCTACATACATATGTACGTATGATACATACTTATTTACATACGAGTATATAGTAATGATTTATAATGTTGAGTTTTGCCGAAAAAATTTAGCCGCAGTTATGCTCCTTACGAAGTCCTAGCAAAACAAAATCATTCTTGAAGAGATCCAACAGTCGGCGCATATCCTGCATAACATATCGTGTCTTTACAACAGTTAGATAACAGTTAAAACAAATTTTTATGAGAGCCATTTTTTCTAGTCAGCATGATTTTTGAAAACAATATTCGCACTCTACAAAATCAAATATATAAACAGTATTTGTTAGAAAATCCATATACAATATTTCGCTCAAAGAAAATTAAATACTTGCAAAAAAATATTTACCCTAAAAAAAATTCTACAATTGAGCACAACTGCGGCTGCATTTTGTTCAATGCAAATTATTTGATTGCGCATGCGCGTGGACTTACACCAATTCTCTACAAAGCCGGAGAGCTAAAAAAAAAATATATTTAAAGATAGTTAAATACAAGAAATTAACAAACAAAAAACTTAACTAGGGAATCCAACTATCAAAAGCTAATTTATATCCAGACAGACATATGGTATTTCAAAAAATCTAAACCTTTATAGTATATACACACACACCTACAAACCTACACACATATACAAGCACACTTTTTCCGCAAAGTAAAAGAATACATACATATACATACATACCTAGGCATAACCACCTTAATATACAAAATCTACTACATAACTACATCAAATTTTATGTAATTTCATATACAAAATATCACGGGATATATGTATTATCTAACTAAGAAAATAGTGAAGTCCCCGAAAGCCTCGATCTACATGCACGCATACATATACAATTTCTCTAGGCACTACATACATATGTATAACTTTATATGGATAATTATGTGTATACACAAATCATAACTGCATATTTGTAAATATGTATGTATGAATATTTTTAATAAATCTATTTAACTAGATATGTATGTGTGTATTGAAATTTAGGTACATATGTTTCGATTGTAAGAAACTTCTAATCAATATTTTGTGCTAACTTTCTAAATGTGTTAGTTGTTAGATGTAGTAATAAGTACTTATGTAAATTTGTATTTATTTTTTTAAGAAATAATTTTTAGAAAATCTTCCTACACTTATTTTTAACCGTATAACATATACATTTATGCTATGTACATACACAACCACACACACACATACATACATATGTACTCTCTAAGTGCTGTGAGTCTACGGGCTTAGCCTCTATAAAAAAAAAAAAACAAAAAGAAAGTTAAAATTTAGTTGAGAGGTTTATTATAAAAGCAGATAAATGAAGAGCAAGTAAGGTAAAAAGTTAATTAGAAATAAAAACGTCATAAATATGTGTACATAAACTTTTAAATACATACATATGTACAATGTACGCTATATAATTAAACAAAAAATATTGATAATTACTTAGCACTAATCGCTTATGCTATAAGCTGTGGCTCAGCGGCCACATCAAGTCAAAATATGCTATTCAATAAAAAATAACAATATGAAAAAATATTTAATGAAAAGAATTATTGTACGCAAGTGGTACGTGTAAGTGTGTAAAAACTGCTGCTGAAAACTTTTTATATATTAATTCTGTGTACGCAAAAGTTATACGCTTTGTTGCGTCTTTTAGTTGCTTTTGAGAGATTAGCCGCTGAATACTGAATTTTTCTAATGATGATCTTCAGTTTTTGTTTTTTTTTTCAAAGTGTGCCGATGCAATTGCGCATGTCCCAGTTTTCGCCCAGCGTTTGCTGAGCTGACGTGAGCTGTGGCGCTACCTGCCCAGTGTTATCCTTTTTCAACCGTATCCTTGCTCGATTACTTTAGTGACACTGATCGCTAATTGCCATGAAAATATGTAGATGTTTACCTGTCATATTGAAGTCACACTTTTGATAAGTATGTATACATACATATATCGCTCATTTCTTTCAATAATACCATAACTCGAGACAAACGGCTTTACAATTTTGAATTTACGTATACTCCCAAAGTAGAAATGAATACATATTTAGTTCTAGTGAGATACATACTGGTAATCGATAGAGCTATGAAATTTTTTGCACATCATAGAAGAAGAGGTAGCGGTAATTTCTGCATACTCGACTCAAAATTTATATTTTTGGATTATGGCACTATTGAAGTAAATGAGCGATATTTTTTCTCTATTTCTTTAATGGCAATCGCTGATGCCTGAAAAGCGCTACAGTAATACGCAAGCCGAAACTTTATGTTGACGGAAAGCCAGCATGGCGTTAAGCGCCAGAGTGGAAGTAGTAGTCCGCAATGCATCACTAATAGCAATGAAGGTTAGCCGGTTGTAAATATTGTAAAATTCTCTGGCGAGTTCCCGCAGTTGAGAGCTCCATAAAACATTACAGGCTTGGCTGTGGTTTAATATAGCCAAGAAATTACTTGGGTCATGACTAGTTTCCTATATAGGATCGGGCCCAAGTACTTGACCTTGTCGAAAAGCGGCAGGCAGGTAAACACACCCAAATCGAGGGATCTTATACATCCTAATGTACAAGACCAGTTCTGTGTTAATAGTGATGGAGAGACCCATTTTAGCTAAGATCATAAAGGGTGTCCAGGAATCTAAATTACTTTACTTTTTTTCTTTGTGCATGCTAGTGTCCATATCTTTGCATATTTAATGAAATAGTCAAAGGAAGAACTTTCTATAATAAGAAATTACAGTTCCGACAAAGATCAAAAAATCTCCGGTTCAGTGAAGTTCATCAGTGGTACCTACTTTCTTAAACAGGAATGTGACCTTAATAATAATAATAAGAGATAGTGTTTGGCCGAGCTTCTCCTCCGATTTGTGGCATGCGCCTTGATGTTGTCACACAAAGGGAAGGCCGACTCCGAACGGCGATTGTATTTTTATGAGAAGCTATTTTTCATGGCAGAAATACACTCGGAGGTTTGCCATTGCCTGCCGGAGGGGCGGCCGCTCTTAAGAAAAACCCTGTTTTCTAAATTTTTTGTGCGTTGTTGCTTTGACCAGGTCTTGAACTCAGGCCCTGTGGCGGCCTGGAAAGTGACCTTAATAGTCACTAGAGTTTTGAAAATTATTTAATATCAACAGCCATGGCTGTTTTCATTTTGAAATCACACAGTTCTTCCTAAAAAATATTACTTACCACACTGTATTCATGCTACTAAATTTTATTAGTTTTTAATATTAAGAAAAATTAAACAAAAAAAATATGTTAGTAGGGCTGATTTTAAAGTTTAAAAATGTTGAACATTTGTTTTTATTTATTTTTTTTTTTTTTGTTTTTTTAGTGTTTTTCCATATACAACGAGACTGCAAATGTAATAGCTATTACATGCATGCAAATGTAATTGAAGTACATAATTTTGTTGTGCTCGTATCAAACGTCGTTGAACGCGTTTAGGCTAAGAGTTCAAGTTTAAGTTTGCTCATATGTATATCCATAAAAAAAAATTTAGTAATGATGAATTAAAAAATTTAAGCTTTAATAATTATAGTTTAAGCCTTTTATCAATAGTGCAAAATTATAGTCTCTTTTTTATGCAATTTAAAACAAGAGTAACATTTTTTTTTTTTTAATAAATAGTAACAAACGCGCTATGCTTACAAATATAATAGTCGATTTGAGTTTAGTTAATCTGATTTTTGTACTAATAATGCAATTAGATTTTTTACGCTTCGCAAAGAAATTTAAATCAACATTTTACTTATAAGTGAATAGCAATAAGTTTTCGTGTACAAATCAAAACAAAATGCATGTATACAAATACATTTGTATATCAGTGCATAAAAACAAATATTTTAATTAAATTCTATTTTTGTGTGTCACAGCTGATTAAATTATATGTATGTAAATGTTAAGCAAATAATATTTTGTCTAATCAATTTTTACATCGGTGTGATTGTATGTAACATAATTTATATTTTTTAGCATTAAATGTGAATGCATAAGGGAAAATTCAAGTTGCAAGAATGTAATTGTAAATACAAAATATAATTATTATTCAAGTAAAATAGTTATGTATTTGTATGTATTAATGAACATATACGATTACTTATACCAATACATACATACATAAATATAAATATAAACATATAAACATATAAACCACATGACCGATGGAAGTGAATAAAAATGAAATCTGCAAAAATGTCGTAAATAATGATTTTCATTTATAAACTTTGTAGTTAAAAGAAATATTTCAATTACAAAAGGTAAAAAAGACTCGTGTTGAGGCTGTTTTTTGCCGGCTTTGGTTGGACCCGGCACCGTATGCGCTACTGCCTGGGTAACTGTGAGCTGTTTGTTATTGTTTTTTGGTGTCATTATTCCTTAGTGGAAGTTGGTTGGCTCACATTCTGGTTTGGAAGTACATATATTCCTGGAAAGTAATAAAAAAAAGTTAATGCGCAACTAAATTTTTTCGTAGAAAAAAAGTTGTTTTTTTTTTTTTGTAATATTTATATTTTTTAACGTTTTTTTTTTTTAATGTTTATCTTTCTCTAAATGTATGAATAACGTTATTTTCTATCTATATCTTAATTGGTATCCTTATTTTTAACTTTACTATTACTTTTTTATCATTATCTTTATTTTCATTTATATTTTTGCCTTTATCTTTCCTGTTTTTTGTCTGCCAATTTCCTTGTCTTATCTTTATCGTTATCTTTTTATCTCTATTTTTATCCTTTTATCTTTAACTCTACATACAGGTTTGTATATATTTGCCTTCATCTTTATCAATAACTCTTAACCTTAATCTTTATCTTTACCTCTACCTTTGTCTTTAGCTTAAACTTTGCTTTTATCGCAATCTTTATTTTTATCTTTATCTGCATTATCTTTTTCTCAATATTTATCCTTCTCTTTATCTGTATCACAACCTTTATTTTCGTTTTTATCTCTGCTTTTAGTCCTATAGTATTTATCTTTATCTATCTTTATTTTGGTCATAATCTTTATCTGTGTCTCTACCTCTAGAAGTGTATCTATCTTTATCTATTAAGTTATCTTCCACTCTTTCGAAATCAAAGATTATCCACTTCAAACAATGTATATCTTACCAACAAAAACGCGGCACCCAAAATAAGAGCCCGCTCCTTGGCCAACAGTTTGGCATCACTGAAATATATATTCGTGGTATACTGCGATTTATTGGCTACCCACTTATGATCAATAGACGCACGCAAGTCGCCGCCCGAGTGAATCTATTTATAAAGACATAAAAAAATCCATAAATTAAATAAAAACTCCCCAGGAAAATCCTTCCAGTCTCGGCCCACTTCTTACCCTAAAGAACGATTCCTTCGGCAAACAGAAGCAGCAAAAACCCGAGTTCTCTGGACCCTCTATGCAGAAAATCGGCTCACCGGTAACGCCATCTTGTATGTAGTAGACTGGCTTCAGAACTGTCGGGGAATGCACTATGCGTCCCAGTAGATTACCCGGTGGTATCCAGACTTCCAAATTCTTGGGATGACAGCATAATGAACCCAGCGCAAATTGTTTACGAAATAGCATGGCCTCCTGGTGCGTTTTATCCAGCAAATGCATTTGAAATGGCCGTGCAGCGCCCCAGAGTAAACGATTATTGGATGTTGAGCTCTCGGAGGCGGCATAAACTGCATCTCCCAAGGGTGAGCGTACCACATAGCGATTCTCAGAGGAGACAGAGGTCAAAGCTACGATAATAAGAAATACATATGTATGTAATTTCAATTAAAAATTTTTTAGCGTACAGTCAAGACTCGATGATGTGAACACTTGGTGCTTGTACTGGCACTTGTATAGGGTTAAAACTTGTTTGACCACTTTATAGAATCGTTGGAGTCCCTTTGTGCTCCATGTATTCGGGCTTAAAAGACTTACCCGCATTCAATTCAAATGTTTGCTCAATATGCAATGATGGTAACTCCGTTAGAAAATCATAACCGGTCATTGGTATGCTGAAACTACGCTGCGTGGAAATATTGGTACCCACTGTGGATACGGGTAGGGGTAATGGTATGCGTTCGGGAGCTGTAGGTATGAAACGTACGATAAGACTTTTAAAAGTTGATCGAAAAACAATTAATAAACTTACAGGTTGGCTGTGAGGTAATGCTGATAGGTCCATCATAAACTGGAAAAGCAGAACACGAGAAAGTTAGTGAGAACTACAAAATCGATCCAAATTTTGATACTGATGGAGGTACTGGAGAAGTAGTACGTGTGGAAACAGGTGTTTTGTATTTCTGCTACTAACGAAATTGTCCTTAAGGGAAAATAGTATCCACCTTCGATGAGCAACATTCATTAAATATGCGTCAAATAAGTCAGGATAATTTTCAACGCTTTCGCGAATTTTGGCAGGGCGATTGGCTGTACCTACACATCTGTCTTATAGACCTATGTACATGCCGAAAAATGGTAACCAATGTGTTGTTTTTTTATTGAAAGTAAACGGTTCTCTCCGAACTTTCGCGGAGCCAAACCCTCCTCTACAAAATCCTCGGCAATCCTTTACACCGCCTGGCCGAAAGAGGTCAAACTAACCCCAAAAAAATCGGAGTTACATTCGATGGTCTACATCTTTGCTCGCACCAGAGCACTGCCTACATGATGGGGCCAAAATGCTACCCGTCAAGGCCACATGTGCCACAAACGTGTGCATCCGGTGGGTGGGTGGATGACGTTAGTGTCCGGTATGCGGAGGCACCTGAGGACTCGCAAAACCTATATGTTAGTTGAGCTTGACGAAAACAACAATTAAGGGACAAGCCGATCAAATCGTCTCTTTTTCATATCAATTTTGAATATAACTGTTTAGACGAAACAATATGATTTTTTTCAGTCCCACGAATCCCGTGGATCCACGGTATTGATGACCTCGATTTCGCAAGCTTGCGGGTTCGGTAGACGTGTTCATGACGAAGCAGCAACCGATGCTCTACGCCCGCATATTGAGCAGAATCAGGAGATTATATTTGTCAGGACGGCCGAGTTGTAAGAATAGATAGTATACCTGGACTAAACATTAAATTGAGTTATTGTAAGCTAGACATAAGGTGATTTGTGTCTATACCATTAGTCACAGAGTTATGAGTCTATCCCTTATGGCATGAGCGCCCAGGATACCGTTTTATAAATAGTTAGCGGAATAAAGAGACATTCGATATTTGATAGCGTGAACGACGGACGTATTTTACTAACCACTTAGCCTTCTGAATATTTCACTAGATTTTCGAATTCAACGAGCATTTCTACATAGGAATTGGATAGGGCAATCCGGTAAAAAAAAAAACACACAAATTTGTGATCCAGTGTTATCAATGTCATTACCGGCCCCCAATATCGAGCAACCTTCGGCGTATCAGATCAGTGAAACTTTCTCAGAAGGCTATGAAAGCTTAGAGATGTAAAAGTTAAACAGTACTAGGGACAGGGGACCGTGCTTTGGGCCCCCAAACTTAATTCTCCTCGGCTTCGAATAAGGCAAATTCATATAAGGTGGCGTTGCTAGAACAACTGACTTGATTCGCCTGGGTAAACATACATATATATCGCACACAATCTTCAATAGTGACACAACTCAAAATTTTGCATTTTTGAAATTATGCACTAAAAATGCACACAGGGCTTTTATTTACGTTTCAACAAAAACTGTAGCAAATTTTTGTTATAATTTGTTGAAATCCCCTAAGGTAAAGTCTCCATTAGCCATATGATTAGTATGTGCTAAGAAATAGTTTTTCGCATTTTCTGACGGTGACGCGTAATTTTAAGTTGTGTCACCTTTGAATATCGTGTGCGATATGTCAAAGCAAAGAACGTAAATGTATACATTTACGTTCTTTGGTCAAAGTGAGTGAGCTGGTGAGTGAAAAAATTAGTTTTGGAATTTGGTTAGGATTTTCTTTCACTCTTCTGCCTTGAGCGAAGAATAGCTGAACCAAAAGCAAAAACAAAATACATGCAAGTTTTTGTTTATATAATATCGGTGCAACCAATGAGAATTTTATAATATTATTATTAATATTAAATTCGCCTTGGGTACAACCTTGGAAGTTTGATCTCGAAAAAATACAGCATACTTTCAAAAGCCTATATATTAACAAAATTTTAGCATTTATGCATCGCCGTTAAAATGATTGAATAAGCACCCTGTAAATTTTGCACCTGCATTGTCTTCATATTTATTGGATGCACTTCAATGCAGTAAATGATTTACAATACCGCCACTTTTTTCCTTTTCGATTTACTAAACTTATTGAAGCTTATTCGCAAGGCTTCTAAGATAACAGTTAAATAAAAACATAAAGCAGATAAGATAAGTCCAGGCGGACACAAAACAAAGGCACAAACTTTCCTAATTATTATTGGGTATTTAACTTACAATCATATTAAATTTGTTTTTCTTTTTTACGTTTTGTAATTTATGAAAACTCAGACTATTATTTATCCAATAAATGTATATACATATGTATGTATATGAAACCAAATTTCCTATATTTTTGTATATGCTGATTAATACACCATAAGGGATACGTGATAGTTTTTTCAATAGGTATGCGATTATTTTTTTCTGCTATTTTACAAAAAAATTGTCACCGTTATGAAATTCGTAAAACTCTTCTACCTCTAGGTTCCGCATTATTTTGTTGAGCGACACGAATTTCGCTATCGTATTGTAAATTTCGAACAGCATCGTTTTGCAACATTCTTGATTTTTACTGTCGTCTTATTCAGTTTTTTCTTAAAATTCACTTATTTTAAAAAATACACTTTTTCTGCAGGTTGGCTTTCCGAAAACCGAAGCACTTGTTCTTTTATAACGAACTAACCACAAACTGATTTTTAAACTGATGAATTTAATTGCTGTGCATACGAATTTCCATTGATTATCTACTACTGACCGAAACCCGATAGTATTGTATTTGCTTTTATCCTTATCAGTTCTTGGGGTATTTAGTTATCAATACTTACCTACCAATGACAGATAAGAAAATGGTATTCTCTGCCGCATATAGCACCTAATCCACTACAATAAAAATACGCACACATATACCTACAAGTATTCAGTTTAGTGAAAAACGATTTCTTAAAAATGTAGTGGGAAACCAATTAATGGACATTTCAAATTTTAAACTTAGCGTTAACATCTAAAAACCGTATTCAAGTAAGTAATAAGTAAACAGATTTGTAAGATGGTTTCTAAAACGTTTTTTTTTGTTTGCCGAATTCAATCGCTTAAAAAACTAAGAAAATTGGTTATTTTACAACCAAGTACATAATATCAAATATATTAATAGACAACAGCTCAATATTTGCCTTTATATTAAAATATTACTAATATTGCCGCCACGCAGTTTTCGTGCAAATGAAAATGCAGCTGTCAATCTACCAAATTGCCGGCAATAGATGGCAAGCTATAAGCTCTGATATGTATTGCTCTTGAAGAGAAAAGTCTTCATTGGATATTTGTATTCTAACACATGTATCAAGTTATAAACTTTATCCTTTGGAGACGGGCAGTTAGTTCTGTGCAATGACGCTATGAATTTTTTTACATAGTCTCTTTGTTAGACATAAATATATTACAGAAGACCGCTACCTTCATCTAAAGTGATAAATAAATAAATTGCTTAAATTTATCAGTTTATCCGCATTCTTCATTAACGCGCCTTGGTAAATAATTGCATAAAATTGTTTATTATTAAGCTTTGGTTAAATAGATTTCCATACAAAGCTTGACAGTTCATTTATCAAAATGATAAATTTTTCACTTTACCAAGGTTATCAAGAGTTTATCACTTTTGTTGAAGACCCCTGGTATGTTTACATAGTATCGATATTCATGCATTGCCGATAGTCAGCACCATTGATAATTGCGATAGTGATGCACCATCGCTGCTATCGATAGTTTGCCACCACTAGTAGGACGCATAGAAATAAACAAAATGCAGAATCGAAAATGGATAGTGGAAAAGTAAGGTAAAAATTCCAAATTTGTTAGATTTTAAATTAAATTAACTTCAAACTAAACTTTAGAGCCAACGAGAGAAAGAAAAGAGTGCAATGGACATCGGACGCTGTTAGGTTTCTTCTGCAAGTATGGAGGCAGAAGTTGTTGGAGTTGGAAAATACCAAGAGAACTGCTCCTATAATCGAAAAAATGTCGGAGCTAATGATTAATCGTGGATTTAATTTTAGTGCAGGAGAGGTGAAGGTTAAAATTCACAATTTGAAAAACAAATTTCATGAAGAACGAAGACAAATAGAATCTGGCATGGCTATGGAGGATGAGTGGCCCTTCTATAGAGCATTAGACTACTTGATGGGCAATCGCAGAGGTTACGAATGGAAAGACTTGATGATTGATTGTGCAGGTTTAGCCTTAAGTAAATGACGAATTGTTAATTTTCTAATATTCTTATCTGATTAGATCCACTTTATGATTACAACGAGGAATTGACTGCCAGCCGTATAGATGATATTTTTAAAGGTAAACATCGTTTTACGCTAATAATAGTGATCGGTATTGGTTGGCCAAGCAAATGCAATACCAAAAACTTGTTGTTCTAAATTTTAATTAAATTATTCTAACATTAACGCTTGTAGAAGACGGCGAATTAAGTGAATTTGAAGAAAATAATATACAAGGTGATCCTATAGTCATAGAAACGCATTTTCCATCTACGAGTATTTCCTCTTCGGAAGTAGAGGTTTATGACGAACAAAGTGAGAGTGAACCCTTACAAAATTTAAAAGCAAGCGAACATAAGCAAGATTATAGTAAGTAAATAACTTAAAGAAAATGTATTTAATACATTCATGCATATTCACCTACAGTTGAGACTAAACCGAAAATTATTGAAAGCGACGGTTTTAGAATAATAGCCGACAATATATTGCCCCGAAAGAAACCCAGTTCTAATGAAGGTAATATAAAAATATGATTCTGAAAAACAAACCTAATTAATATGCCAATTTCAGATATCTCCTCCCGGAATGGCATTTGGCCACAAAGGACTTCAAAAGCAAATTTGAAGATATCTGAGACTGACAAGCCCAATTTTCAATACTTAAATTTAGCCAAATTAGAGCTTATTAAATTACAGAAAGAGCAAGTTAAACAAGAAATGAATTATCGAAGTAAAGAATTCGAACAAAAAACGCGTGAACATAAACTACGACTGCGACACATGCAAGAAGAACATGAGTTGCGAATGAAGTCGCTTCGTAATGATTCGAAAATGAATTCGCAAGAAACTGATTAAAAAAAAAGCGGACGCATATTTAAAGTTCTGTTAAATTTTATAAGATTTTTCAATTTCACAAACATTCATTTTTTGAAAACGTGCATACATTTACGAATATATTTATTTTTCTTTTAAGAACAAACATGAATTAGATGCTAATTAATGATTTAATTACTTTTTCTTACTTAGAAAACATGTTTTCTCTATGTGTCGTAAGTTTCTCAAACTCACCGTAGAAGGCAATGAATAATTTTATCTTGTAGAAATATAAGTCCGTAGCTATCTATATTCAAAATAAAGTCTAAAGTTGAAAGCAGCTTTTTTGACATATCCCATTGAAAGTTATGTCAAAAAGCCTTTCACTTTAGAGTTGACTTAATTTTGACTATAACTACGGGCCATACAATTTAAGAAAAAAATAAATAGCATTTAAAATAATTTTTCAATGCGGCAACTAAATTTAACAGTCTTATTTTTATTGTTGGTGTTTTCGACATTAAATTTAACAGCTTTATGAGTACGGGTCTACAATTTGTGCCGTAATGTCCGCTTATTGGATCTGCAGCCTGGTGGACATGCTGATTTATCCAGTCTCGATTTTTCTCACTGGTACATTTCAGACACACGTCATTAAAAAAGAGCGTAGTTCAGCGTGGCAACTACATCGTTCACAAAATTTGACATTTCTTATGTCATACGTCATAACAAGAAAGCGACCAAAAGAAAATTTGAGTTTTTCATGAAAATTCGGATAAAAGAGGAGCAGGAAAAACAAACCATTTTCTGGCGCAGACTCGATGGAAAATCGTAAAATATAAACACGCTGCGAGAGAGATTTTGCGAAAAGTCTTGGCTGAATAGTAGCGCGAAAGTAAAAACGGATGGGAATGACCAGAGCAGCACGAAAATAAAGTTTCAAACAAATTTAAAGGTAACTAAACTAAACAAAATTTTATAAAAAAATGGAAAATCCATTTTATTTAGGCCTATAGCGCAGGTGAGCAAGCGTAATTCAAAGCAATTGGCTGCGACGTATTGCAGTGCACTGGCCAAGGGGTGAACATGACAAAGTACATACGTATGTACCTACATATGCATATGCATATAAAAAGTAGATGTGGTCTTGGTGGTTAACTGATTGACAAAAGCACGAACAAATATGTACACTCACACTGCCATGCGCACGCCAGCTCCAAGCAGTCGTATCAGCAGACTGTGAGTGGGGCCCATTGACTGCTGGTGGATGGTGCTAAACAGAAAATGCGTGAGAGCTTTAAGAATTTAGTTGGCGAAGAACATGGACGTTAGCAGAACGTACTGCAAAATTACGGTCTATTGCGAACAGTCTTTTATACTTAGAAGAGTTGTGAAAAAGTAAAAAAAAAAATCGCCTCATGTACCTTGGAAAAGTGCTTCAAACGCAAATTCTTTCATTTAATAGCTGCGCAAGTGGAAAATGTTGCGGAATTCCAAGAGTCAAATATTAAAGCGATTACGATTTTTTTTTTAAATATCAAACCCAAAAACGCTAATAAAACACGAAATACCTTGCAAACGGGTTTGAAGGAATGATATGTTCCAATGCAGTAAAGAACCGTGATACACATACATACATAAGTTTCCGTAAAATTGTTAAAAATCAATGTAAAATAAACTGAAAATTACGGTGTTATAAAATTTCCTTGCGATTCGGAATACGCCTTTATATCTGGCGATTGGCTTTATAAATATAGTTACTCTTATGTCTGAGAACGTCATCTGTGTGTCAGGAAAACTATAAAAGTTTTCATAAACCTGAAAAGGGAAAAGTAAAAAGATAAAGAATAAAATTAAAAACGACGCTTATAAATAAAATACAAAAAGGGAATCAGCGCAGCTACGGATAAGCGCAAGTCGAGCAGTGGGGCAGGAGTAAAGTAAAACTCAGTTAAAGAAGTGAAAATATCGTACATATAAGTTTATTGAAATAGTGGCAGCGGCTTACAGATTCAACAGCCAGGGGTCATGTCTCTTGAAGATCCATTCTTCGTTGTGAAGGAGTACGTAAACGATTTTGGTTTTTAAGGTTTTAGCATGTTTTTTGCTATGGTTTTGTCCTCCCGAAGGATACGCTGTTGTTTTGTTTCTAATTATTACGTATCTCTCTTTTTTTCTACAACAATTTCATTGCTTAACGCCGCTGGAAACCCGATACACTTTGGTGCCACTTACATATATTAAATGCGACTTTGACTGGTCGTTGTTTCGGCGTGCCGCATTAACCACGCTACCTACAATTGTGGTTACTCGGTCGATTGACTCTTGCAGCGAAGTATTTAAAGCATTAAATAAAACGCGCGGCCTATACCTGCGTTGGCGTGAATTGAGCGATAGCAGCGGCAGCGCAGAAGTTGAATGGACGACAACCGAGCTAAGAAACTCTTTGCGCAGCATTGAGTGGGATTTAGAAGATTTGGAGGACACAATTAATATCCTTTTTGAAAAAATGCATAATAGTTATTTATATACATAATTGTGTGCACAGTCACATAGGCATGCCAAAATGTTTGATAGTTTGTGTGGACGTATGAATGTAAACGTAGTCGTTGAAGAATGCAGATATTTGTATATCTGTTGTTTGTCTGCTGTGCTAAATAACCCGATCAGTTAATAGAATTATTATTGCTGCTTCGGCCTCCATAATGGCTGAACCCATAAACACTTATATTATTACAGAAAAGTTGCACACAAAGGTGTAATTCTGTCATTTTTTGTGAAAAATCAATTTGGCTTAGCTAAAATATTTTGTTTCATCGGATAGGGTTTCTTTGAACCATGTAAAATTGTTATCAGATTTATTGATAAAATATCGTTTACAGCTCCAGAGATAACGATAGCTCATGTTATGTGCCTGCTTGTTAAACGGTAATAAATGCCTATCTAATCATGTAACTAAGCCTTTAAAACCTCAAGTGCTGGTCTTCAGACTGGCATAAATTCACTCAAAGCGAAATGTTAAAAATAGTGAGATTTTTGGAAAAAAATGTTTCGTAATACTCTGTTAGCTCGAACCAAAATATGCATAGCTCCCAAGCAAAAATAGCCTGGGCATGAATTTTAAACGTTTTTACTTGTGTTGTAATATATCAAATTTGTTGTTTTTGCATTGATGCGGAAGATATATTTCTACATACATATGTTCATATAACAAAATTTTGAAAACAAGTAATTTTTTAAGCAAAAACCAAATTCGACTTATTCTTATATACAAATTTAAGAGTACCGTTAATTTCTTCATGCTCCAATGATCACAAATTATTATGGGACCAACAAGGATTATAAGAATCGGTAAACATGCACCAAAGTTATGCAGTAACATAAATAAAATTGATAACCTCCTCCTTTTTTTGAAGTCGCGTTAAAAGAGTTTAATCTGTTAAGAATTGACAGCTTCCTCCTTTTTTGAAGTCTCTTTTTAACCGATTAAATATTCTTAAAGTTGGAAATCTTTACATGACTCGCTCACTATATTTTTGTATTACGATTTTCTTCCGGCATAGTGTGTGGACACATAAATATGTAGATAAAGTGAAACAACCTACGTGTGCACATTAGGGTGACCCTTAAAATAACATTTAAATTTTGTATGAGGCACCCGTCTTGTTGGGGCCTCAACATATCTGCATTCCAAATAATTCTGAATATAGAGAAAACTATGGCTGAGTTTCCTTGTACATTTCACATTTCACAGCCAGAATAAACACAATGCGATTAAAATATACGTTAACATATCATCAGGAACGTTCTAAAGAATAAGTAAAAAAAAAATGTATTCCAAAAGTTCAGAATGAATAAAGAAATGCAGCCTATAGAAATTACATTTAACCAATTGATGGACGACAACGCTGATGGATGAACCGACCCGAACGGGGCTTAGTAGCCGCTACAACAACAACAACATTAAACCAATTATATTCAGCAATTTTTATTGAGCTTCAGGCCGTTTTTAATGAAAAACTTATTGTGGAAACGCAACAATAATTTGAAAAAAAAATATGGTAGAAGTGATAGCTATTTCGGAAATCACCACATTTCCTCATCAGACTTCTTTCAGTAGGATTCGAACCGACGCGTACGCACTGTGCTAAGTTTCGCCTTGTGAATTCTTGTTGATTTTTCCCACTATTTCATTTGTTAAACCAACTATAATCAAGCGGAGCTGTTCCAGTGCTATTAAAACTTGATCTTGTGGTTGTTGGTTTTTGTTAATATTTCTAGTATCAGAATGTTTAACTTTTAGGTGCGCTCGTCCTTAAGTTACTTGTTTTTGTCATTTTATGGCCTTATACCAATTATATTCAACAATTTTTATTGAGCTTGAGGCCGTTTTTAATGAAAAACTTAGTAAACCAATTTTAATTTTAATATCATTACAGTAGAAAAGTTCTACGGTGAAAAACCTTTTTTACGCATGGTGAGAAAATTTTACACTTCTGCTGTGCCAATTTGTAACTTTTTATATAAAAAATATATATTTTTATTGGATTTAATTCTTCTATGTAGAACTGAAAGCCATGCATTTATTACACGTCTTGGCAATAACATTAGGACCAAAAACAATTTAAATCCTTCAGGTAGGTGTGACTCTTGCTGCCAACTTTTTCACTAGCCCGGCCGGCTCGGAAATTTTCATTCACCTCATTGTCAAAAATTTATTGTCCGGAGTACTTTTCTATCAATTGGCACAGGCCCTCTGCATAAAGTAAGTAAAAAATAAAGCCATCCACAAAAATTTCAGCATTTTAAAATAATTTTACGAATCGTTACCAGGGTTTGAACAAAAATCTTTTTAATCACAAAAGTAAGACAGTATTTTGACTTAAGCCACCTTTAACTCAGCAAGCTCAGATCATATAAGTGCTATGTTGTTTAAGGCGTACTTGAATTGTCTTCCGAAGTACTTGTCAGTTTAGTCATGGAAGAAATCATACCCCGAAACAGAGAAAAAAAACCATTATCTAAAAAAATGTCCAAGGAAGGAAGGTAGACCAAACTAACTCTCCCCTATACATACTTGAGTTACTTGTTCTTTTTTAGGATAAGTTTTTATAAAAAATGCTATGGAACCAAGAAAAAATTTAAAAAATGCCGCACTTTAGAGCGTATGTCTTTATTTTTAAAAAAGGGTGCCCATAAAAAAATTTGGATGTTGATATTTTTAAGGACCACCCTAGTGTACATGTATCATTCTATTTGCTATATATGTTGCGCTGTCTCTCAGGGCCACTGTCTGAATGGGTGAGAGAATTACTGAATGCAGATCATATTTCAATTTAGGCGCACTTTCATACAATTTTATTTCCTACTTTATTATCTATTTAATACATATGCATACATTTAATCAATCGAAATTCAACACACATGCATGCATACATATAATTATGTAAACACTTTCGCCACAATTAAGTACTTTGATGTCTTCCTTAACCCATTCACTGCACGCATAGTTGAAAAGAATCCGAATAAATTTCGCATTGATAATCGTGAGCTATTGAGTCGGCGCCATTTCATCGACAACACGCGCGATGAAGTCAAGCAGATGAAAGAGAAGATGAGCCTGAATCGGAACAGGGACAGAGATATAACGGCACATCAACCACTACTCGATGAGCATAATCAGAACGAACTCAATCATCAAAACAATCAGAACGGCAACGGCAACAATTGCAACTACAACAACAACTATAATAACAGCCTAAACAACAGTAATCATCACAACAATCATATTCATCATCATCACGGTATCAACGATAAAACCTATCTGGTCGAGTGCCCGAACGGTGGCATAGGTGGCGGACTATTACAGCAAAATTCTTTGATAACCAGCGGCAGTGGTGTAGCTAATACAATTGCTGGCACAATGGCAGCAGCGGCACAACGTCACAGTGGTACAAAGTACTCCAAATTGGAGAATACGGTCGACAGTCCGGGTCATTATCCATCGCTGGATAGTCCGGGACATCGATTTGTGGGCGAAACTGTGTCGGTGCAGCAGCACATGATGCAGGGGCAGGACGAGCAGCTAGATATGATAAGTGATTCCATTGGAACGTTAAAGACTGTGTCACGTCAAATAGGCGTGGAATTGGATGAGCAGGCTGTGTAAGTGGTCAATATAAAGATTTGAGATGTATGTACATATGATATGAAAAAAATACATATATTCCTTCTAACTTCTCCGCAGCATGCTCGATGATTTTGGTAATGAATTTGATACAACGGAATCCAAATTGGATACAACCATGAAAAAAGTTGCCAAAGTATTGCACATTAATAATGGTAAGTGGGAGGTGTATTTTCGTTACACTTGCATACTATCTATTGTTTTCTCTCTTCTTTGGCAGATAAACGTCAATGGGCCGCTATATTCATTCTATCCGCGCTTTTGTTACTTGTGATAATTTTATTTATAGTTTTGTAAATATTGCGCTAAGTAAAAAATTTCTGCATCATTGTTGACATTTATTTGCTAATTATTTATATTTAAAATGAGTAATACCAAATTTGTATGTATAACTAAATAGCCTATTCAGAATTTGTATTTGTTTTATTTCATTTATTGCTAGCAAATTTTAAAAGCAAACAGTTACTACATATAATAAACGTCCAGTATAACTATTTTGTTTACATATGTAAGTAACAGAATTCTTAAATTCGCTATCGTTAAGGCGGCCTTGTCTAAATTCTTGGAAAGTTCGTTCCAAATTATTAGTCGGTAAGTTTGTCGTAGGTTGAAAATACAAAATTTCAATATGAAAAAGCGAGTCGTTTAAAAGAAACATCTAATTTCTCGATTTTCCAGCTAAACACCTTCTGGATTTCAAATCAGTAAATAGTATGTTCGGCAGTGTTTTACCGGCTCAAGGCTCGAAAACTGAACTACATATACAGGCTCCACACTTACATAGAAGCGGTTTCTAAAGTTACTCGGCGGTTATTTCTCTGCTATATGCAGTTGTATAGTAGAATGTTTGGCAAACAATTTATATAAGACGTCGTCGGAGCTATTCTGATTGCGAAAAGAAGACTAGTAGTTTTAATTATCGACGCCATTTTGGCAGGTAATTTTATATTTTGCACTACAAACAACAACAATTAATGATTTCAAACAGCTCGTGAGTGTGTACAAACTTACACTAACAATTCTGTAGTAATGTGCGCCTACAGATAGGCAACAATTCCTGAAAGGCACTTACTGAATTATCTGCTGAAGAGCTAACGATAGCGAATTTAAGAGTAGGTACTACATAAGAACCTCTGATCGTTTGGTTATTTAAGAATTTTTATTAATATACATAAGTATAGTTTACTATTTATTGTTAAAGTACATTTAACCGTTATTAACTGCTGCGAAAGGGCATTATTAATTAAAGTTTACCTAACCTCTTTCTCTTCAAGCCCAATTGTTTTAAATTTTCAAGTTTTCGTAACTATTACTTTTACATAATTTAATTTTTGGTTTAGCCAATTCAAGTTTACTACCATATTTAATACAAATAAATGTTTTTCTCACTTAGTTTTAAAACCTTTCTGCAATTCATATTCACATACATACAGTTACTTAAATAAAGTTGTATCAAGCGGCGTGCAAACAAATATACATACATATTTAAAAATTCATATAAATCGTTATTTTGTCTTCAAATTGTCATATACACAATACCGCACATATATGTAGCAAACAATGAACAACTGTACTACTACTAAAAACAAAAACAAGCAAACGAATTAATATAAAGAAATTCCAATTTTAAATTTAAAAGAAAATTTGTAAATCCAGTTAAAAACGCAAATGTATCATTTTAGTTGCAATTACTGCAATTCGAGTAAAATATTTATGTAAAAAGTATATAAATTGCGCATATATATACACATGTATATGCATTATATGGTATGTATTTATTTACGCAAAAGTTGTATGTAACTTTAAATTTCAGTCAAATACAAAGTAGTGAAAAATTAGAATCCATAAAACACTAAAAAGCTATAATCGAAATTTGAAATGTAATGAAATGTATCTACAAAGGAATTCAATTGCGAAAATATATACTATATATATATACAACCACTATATACAAAATGCAGCTATTTTTCTTTTACGTAAGCCAAATTTGGATTACGAATATTGAAAAAAAGGAAATTATTAGCAACCCAATAAACACTGGGCTGGGTTAACAATTCGAAAAGGATTAGAAAACAAATATTTATTCAAGTCTCACCTTCGATAATGAATGTGAACCTTCCTTATCCAATTTAGCCTCCCATCGGTATGAATTCGAAATCAAGACCACTGTCGAATGGAATTTTTAATGAGAGATAGTTATTGTCTTATATTGCCATTTTTGAAAAGTTTCCTGATTTACGGCGTTTTCGAACTGGCTGCCGAGATAGACAGATCTTCCAGTCAGGTGTCGATATACTCTGAACGTTGGAAAACTAAGGTTGGTTATGAGTTTGTTCTCAGTACGATATACATACTAGATATCGCAGGTCATTAATTTGGAATGTTCGCCACAATGTTTATTAGGAAGGAACATAAAAATTGATTTGAAGAAATATGGTAACGTTATAATTATCGATACGTTTTGCTAAGAATTGTCCATCTCTTAAATTTAAGTGAAGGGGCCAGTTTTTTTTTTAAGGATTGGAATGGTTATCCAACCTGGTTTTATACCTATCACTGAACTTTTTTATTTCATCTTTGACGGTGTATATTTTTGGATCTCTTTGAATAGTATGGTTTGACATATACCATATAGCATTTGTTATTGACCTTAAACTATGTTCACATATCAATATTATCTCAATCAAAGCTCGTTTTTTAATCACCCCGTTTACACAGGCAAATCTCAGATTATTAGCCGTCAAATTTGTTGTGCTTGTTATTCTCACATCTCAAGGAAAATTTATTTTTCCTTCTCTGTGCCACCGTGATCACGTTTTTCTGCTATAATAAGCAATATAAATATATTTTAACTTAACATTTTATTAAAAATACCTTTACAAACCTCTTTTACTTGCTAGCGTACATTTTTGTTTGCTTTTACATTTTGGCATTTCTCCTCTCTTTCGCAAAAACAATCGATAAAACTAGGATGGACACCGAAAAGTTATCGGTTAAATCTGAGATTATTTTATAATCACAGATTAACAAGCGACGAATTTTATATGGCTAATCTCTTGTTATAATTACAGATTAGGGTGTTAAGCTCGAAAATGAGGATAATCTACTTATATGTGAACCTAGTATTAGAGTTTTTGATTGAACCCGCTGTATTATTTCCTACGTTGAATATCATCATCGTCAGTAAAAGTGACAATACGGCCATCGTCAGCCATGTTACCGATGCGCTGATGATCGTCGACGATGACGATGTCGATATTCAGCATAGGGCCGAGTATTTCAATTGCTTGCCGTTCACCATATTTATATCGCATAAGTCCAAATGGGTTTTATAATGGTTTTATATATATACAAATAGTGGATTTGCTGTTTGCGCGGGGTGAAGTTAGCCAGCCAGAACTCCCAGCTGCAGACTTTTAAGACGAATTTATTAGTGCTTAAAATATACATTACACATAATAAAGCTTATTTCCACATTTGTAGAACATTTGATAAATAACCTTTGAAATTGATTTGAGAAGTAACCATGTTCTCAAGTGAAGATCAAATTCCCCCGTTTTATTGCGAAAGCTATAATTTTCAAATCGATATAGAATTATTTTCAAACGTTTGACATTTGATAAAGTGCCCTGATTTCAAACCATTCTCAAATGCATGTCAAACCTAATTGTTTGCTGGGTACATACACATCATTATATAAATAGGCAATCATGTTTCCTTTACACCCCTTTTACGGCTAAACTATACTTCTAAGGTATAAACAATTATATATCATTAGAAAGGTATTTTGATGCTGATGTGCAGGCAATTTTTCAAATTTCAAATTAGTTTAAAATAGAGCGAAAAAATCAATTCAAAAGTCACACCAATACCAATGCCATACATGTACATGGTTGGGGCGGAAATGCCTCCTAAATGTATGCTTTTATATTGATACTGAATTACAGAAACGTGCTAAGCAGCAGTTTAGGAATAAGATGTATGTATGTATGTATGTACATGAACAGATTAGACTCAAACGAGGAAGAAGGTATGGAGTTGAGTATGGAGAAGAAGAAAGGATAAAGCAAAGATTAACAGAAGTAAGAGAAACCGAAACATGAAGACAAAGAGAAAGGTAAATTTAAATTCTTCATAGTATACATATGTCATCGCAAAGATGTGGGTGAATATGTAGATGGAGAAAAGAATGAAGATAAAGATCTGGTTAAAAGTTAAGGAAATGATAAATATAAAAATTAAAAGATAAAGATATAGAAAATAATATATGTAGATAAAGGTAGAGACAAAGACAGAAAAAGAAAGAGATACAATTGAAGAATGACATGTTGTTATTTTATGTTATGTTATGTTGTGTTATGTTATGTTATGTTATGTTGTGTTATGTTATGTTATGTTGTGTTATGTAATGTTATGTAATGTTATGTTATGCTATGTTATGCTATCTTATGTTATGTTATGTTATGTCATGTTATGTCATGTTATGTTGTGTTATGTTATGTTATGTTGTGTTATGTTATGTTATGTTATGTTGTGTTATGTAATGTTATGTAATGTTATGTTATGCTATGTTATGTTATACCGTGCTAAGTCATATTATGTTATGTTATCTTATGTTATGTTATGTTGTGTTGTTTTGTGTTGAGTTGTGTTATGTGGTGTTGTTATGTTATTTTATGTTATATTCTGCTATGTTGTTCAACGCATTTCACCTCAATTCAGTTCAATTAACTCAACCCGGCTCAACTCAGCCCACCTCAGCTCCCCTTATTTTAAAAGGTTGAATTTCAACCGCTGGGCGAACACTAGTGTATATGAATGCACAATTGGGTGTGGAAAAAGTGAAGTCAGAATTTGTTTTATAGGACCCTAAAAACCTCAAAACTGCAATGGGGGACACAGAAAAATTACTAGTGTTGAAAAATGGTCTAATAAACAATTGGGATTTATTTTTGGAATTCTCCTGAAGAGAAAAAAAGATTTTTGAACGAAAAATATGTTGTTGCTTTCACATGCAAAATTCTTTTCTAGGCGACCGGAACTGCAACATAGCGAGCAGATAATTGGCGAATTGATGACGGCTGAAGTAGCCTCCGCTAGAGGGCTATTGATTTCCTTCCATTATGACCGGAAAGGGATAGTTATTACAGATAGCTATCGATTGCAAAACTTTTGTTTACAATTCCCCCCACCATACACTAGTTGATAACTTATTATCGATAGATGGCCGTGCATTTCTCGGTCCCCATAGACACCAATGCAAATCGAATGCATTTCGATGATTTCATACAAAACCCAAACAAAACTTGTGAAGAAATTTTTGCTGTGGAAATTTGTAATTGAAAATTATTTAACATGAAGCGCGTCAAGAACACCACCAGCAAAACTGCACAGAGCAAGAAAGCCAAAGCTATTTCTTCAAATGAAAGTGATGGCGGCAGTTTACCGCTTCCCGCAGTTAGTGAGGAGCGAGAGAAGGCAGCTCCGAGCACGCAGTACATCGATTCTTTGCAGCAGCGTCGTTTGGACACAGCAGACAGCACCTCTGAGTTTCAATTTAATAAAAAACGTGTGCGTGTGCTTAGTTCTGTAAAGGAGGTAAGTGAATCGCGGTCCGGTGGGGTACTGTATTGGATGTCACGCGATGCACGCGTTCAAGACAATTGGGCATTTTTATTCGCACAACGCTTAGCTTTAAAATTGAAATTACCGCTTCTGGTTGCCTATTGTCTCGTGCCGAAGTTTGTAAATGCTACACTACGCCATTATAAGTTCTTATTGGGCGGTTTGGAAGAAGTAGAGCTCGAATGTCGC
>NW_023458561.1:61833215-61850695 GCF_013731165.1 Rhagoletis pomonella | reverse complement strand
TTTTTTTCTTTTGTTTATAAACTTACCAATGCGCCCAGTCATTACGCAGCCAACATTTTTGGTAATACGAAATAAGTGAGTGACTGTTTCTGGATCAATAAGCTTCTCAGCAACCTTTTTTTGTGTGGCCAAAACAGCGCAATCTTTGCCTTTCAGCGCCACTGATGTAAGGCCTTCATGGTCAATGGATTTGAAAGCGTATTCTATTAGGAAGAGTAATTGGATATCAAATATTGATGTGGATATAAAAATATTTATCGGCAATATTTGAGAAATTTTTGCGTACCGACTTGGTAAAGGCGACCCTCGGGTGAGAAAATTGTTATATGTCTGTCAAAGCCGGCTGAACTACCACGCGACATTTTTCAAGTTTTACGTGCACTAATTAAGAAACTGCAAAATTTAATAAGTATTTATCTGTTTATAAGTTAAGCTTGAATTAAATTACTGACGATTTTTGTGCAAAAATGCCTAGATCTAAACAATTACCCAGAGAAAACAAGATTCCACAGATGACCAGCAAATTGTTAAACTTCGCTTCTTCTTTTTCTTACTAGAAGTTCACAGTTGTCAAAATCAACCAGTCATTCCAACCACGACGTTGCCACTCAAAAAATAACAATACGAATTTATTGTACCTAGACGCATAAATTGTACCGATCTCTTATTAACTTCTCTAATATGGCTGCCACCGGAAACCTAAACAACCATTTCTCTTCCATGCACAGGTACACAAACATAATTGTAAGGTCATAATTTATTTTATTAAATATTTTCCCCCACTTATTAAGTTCAAAAACAATTACAGCTTAGTTTTATAGTATTTATCTGGTAAAAATTCGTCCAGTTCTAGCTTTTTGGCGTTTTCGGGATAACATGCGTAATGTGTGAAATCCTCTACGCCGGCTTCAGTTAGCACTTCCTCGTCGATCAAAAAATTGCCAGTGCATGTTTTCGGATCGCGTCGAAGTATTTCATATGCCGCATCGGCCATTATGTCGGGCTTCCGAGAATATTTGGCGCCGTCAGCGCCACGTAACATTTCAATGGCTGCGGTGTAAACAATTGTGCGTGGCCATAAAGCATTTACTGCTACTCCTTGTGCTTTGAACTCTTGAGCCATGCCTAGGACGCACATTGACATGCCATACTTGGCTATGGTATAGGCAACATTTGATGCAAACCAACGTGGATGAAGTATAAGAGGTGGCGATATATTCAAAATGTGTGGATGCTTACTTTTTAATATAAAAGGAAGGCACTCTTTTGATCTGTAAGAAATATTTAGAGATTTTTTTTTCTTATTCATGATTTTTCAGTGGTTGACTCACACCAAAAATGTACCCCTGCTGTTAATGTTGTTCATTAGGTCATAGCTCTTCATGTCGGTTTTCAAGGTCCGGGTCACTTATATTGCACTTGCATTGTTGATCAAAATATCAATGCCACCGAATTTTTCAACTGCTTTCTGGACTGCCGATCGCACTTGCATTTCATCACGAACGTCAACTATGCATGCTAATGCTTTACCGCCGGCCTTTTCAACTGCATGTATATGTAGGTACAAGTATATATGTATATAAAAATGTGTTGATTAATAGTTAAAAATTTAGTGAGCAGAAGTAGTTTAGAAGAATGTCGCAAGCACTCACTTTCCTCTGCAGCTGTATAAATGGTTCCTGGTAGTTTTGGATGTGGATCAGCTGTTTTTGCAGCTACTACAATGTTCGCACCATCGCGTGCAGCCCTAAGTGCAATAGCTTTTCCGATACCTCTAGAGGCTCCAGTGATAAATACTGTTTTCCCACATAAAGCTCTAAGCAAAATAAACAAATATACGACAAAAACTTTATTAGACTATAGTTACATAAATGCTTCTTTACCCAACGTTTGGCATATTGCTGTCTAAAAATATATCCACACTTAACCGTTCATCAAACCCAACTGAACAGGTATACTAACTAAATAGTTGTTGCTGTAAACAGTACAAAGTGCAGTTGCATATTAAGTTCTGATGATCAACAACACATTTTTAATAATGTACTTATAAGTGTATATATGTATTTGCATATTCATATGGAATTTTGTATATGTACGTATGTGAAAAATTTTCCACACATACAGACTCATATTTACATATATATATCTAGATATATCTAGAGGCTAAAAAATAAAAGAAATACATAGGTATGTATTAGACAATTTTATATAACTTAATTGAAGACAAATTTAAGACACTACAAAATATCACTGAATACCCCTAATAGAATAAAATTTAAAAGTGAATTAAAAGTACCTCTTTAGGTTTAAAAAAATATATGTTAAATTTTATAGCTTTGAGAAGTATTTATCGGGCAGAAAGAAATCCGACATTAGTTTATCTGCATTTTCGGGAAAGCACGTATATCGTTTAAGGTCTTCCACACCTTCTTCGATTAGTACCTCCTCATCGATGAAGAAATTGCCGGTACAAGTATTAGGATCTCTACAAAGTATTGCATACGCTGCATCAGCCATTATTTCAGTTGTACGAGAATATTGAGCAGCTTCAACTCCTTGTAACATTTTCAGGGCCTCTGTATAGATTGCGGTACGTGGCCATAATGCATTTACTGCAAGGCCTTTGTCTTTAAACTCCTCAGCCATACCCAGTACACACATTGACATGCCATATTTTGCCATATTATAGGCTACATGATTACTAAACCAATGAGGTGCCATCACAAGTGGTGGTGAAATATTTAAAATATGTCCATGCTTGCTCTTCAGCAAATGTGGTAGACATGCCTTTGATCTATAATTGAAGTATTATAATTAAATGTAAAGATACCCAGTTTTCTTATAACCTTACACCAAAAATGTGCCCCTCGTATTTATATCATGCATCAAGTCGTATCGCTTCATATCTGTTTCCAGTGTTGGCGTTAAAGAAATAGCACTGGCATTATTAATTAAAATATCAATACCACCGAACACATCCACTGCCGCCTGTACAGCTTTGCGCACTTCCTCTTCGTCGCGTACGTCCACAATACACGCCAACGCCTTGCCACCCTCATTTTCGACTGCATTGCGAAAATTTTAAATTTTTAGATTATTACATATGGACGCCTCCATACCATACTATGTTAAGTCTGACTCTAAGGTGACTTAACATGGTATGGTTTGGAGGTGTATGGATATGTATGTATGTATGTATATATATTTTTGATCGCATTGTAGGCACTTACTTTCTTTTGCCGCGCTATAAATTGTGCCAGGTAACTTTGGATGAGGTTTGAAGGTTTTTGCAGCTACCACTATGTTCGCACCATCTCGTGCTGCCTTTAAGGCTATTGCTTTTCCAATTCCTCTGGATGCGCCAGTTATGAAAATTGTCTTTCCACGCAGTTTTCTAAATATTCATATAAACAAAAACTAAAATTATGTTTTGTTTGAAAACGATCGCACTTACCCGTTAATTCTCATATTTTCAATTGATAAATTAACCCAAAATTAACCGAGAAATAAGATGCCTACTTAATTGGCCCAATGGTACAATGTCCAAACAGGAGACTCGTTTACTTTTTATGGTGATAACTCCGAAATCGTTGATAAATTTGATTTCTTTTTGTTGCAATTGAACTTGTGATGGGCGAGTTCGAGATGTTTTAGTCGATTGCCTCGATTGAACTCGATGTTTTCTCTCGACGAATAGCCACTCGAAAATAGTCTAGTGTAAAACGACGTTTCCACGCCAAGTGATTCGCTGTCCCATTCGTAATTTGCTCTGTCATTCGTGATTGGCGCCCCAGTTACGAACCGAATCACGTAATTTGCCATACAAAATATTGAGAGTGAATCACTTCATTCGTAGGTGATTCATAATTTTCATCGTGATCAATAATTTTCATCGATAACGGCTGTCAAAACACATAGACCACACACTTCGTCACCAGCACAAAAATTGAAAAAATAGCTAAATTGATTTAAAATATTGATCAAGCTAATTAACCACTACAAATTTTTTCTCCACCGTTGAGATACACAATATGCAACACATTGGCCCGTAGTCATAGTCAAAATAAAGTCGACTTTAAAGTTAGTTGCAGCTTTTTTGACAGATATCCCATTGAAAATTATGTCAAAAAGCTGCAACTAACTTTAAAGTCGACTTTATTTTGACTATGACTACGGGCCATTGACTCGATTGTAATTATGCAACGAAGGCGATTCGCTTGATCGTTTAAACATCTCGGATTCGCCCATTACTAAATCGTAGTGCATTTAGAACAAACAGCAGTGATTACAAGCAGAACCGGATACTTGATACAGAAACAAAGGGTGCTACCCGGTTTCAAAAGAAGTTGAGAAATATAAATTTTTCAAATGACATGGCGAATTTTTTAAATATGGGAAATGATCGTTATTCCTCTTGTACAATACGTCGCCTGGGTAAAAGATTGTCGTAAGCGCCATTTTGACGATTTTTAGTTCTAGATGCAGTTATATATTTTGATGTAAGGTCTTCCGATTGATGTTATAAGTTTTCAGATATCTCCTTTAGTTTCCGAGATATTGACTACAATTTTTTTCTATAATTTAGTTAGTAATGCAGCCATATTAAACTAATCAATATCTTAAAAATCACGTTCTCCATTTTTGGATATCTTCTTTAGTTTCGGAGATATTGAGTAAAAAGTGTCGCTAATTTAGTAGAACTTTTGATCACATTTTGTCGTATTTCATACAAAGTGGCTGCCAAATTGTCGACAAATGACGCTTACGACAAAATTTTACTAAAGAAAAACCTTCATAAACTCAAAGCTAATTAACATTAAACATTAAAAATTAAATAATTTAAGAATTTTGTGAACTAGTAACATTTTCAGAGACTTTGGAGAATATCTATCTTCGCGTTTTTGAGAAATTGCATTCCAAACTTCAATGGCGATTTCCCACAACCTGCCGAAACCAACATACGACAATCTTTTACCCAGGCAACGTCTAGAAAATAAAATATGTACAAGGCAACCAAGGCATAGTCGTGAGGTTAATGCTGCTGGGGTTTGCAACATTGGTCGCCGGCAAACAGAGAGCGTAGATTTTTTACGTTCTCTGTGGTAAAGTGTCCAATACTTTTCTGTTTATGTTGTGTCAGAAATTGCGGAAAAATAGAGATTTTTCATTTTATTAAATATTCGTAGACAGTTTGTAAAAATTTTATCTACCGTCGCAAGTAAATATACTGTAAAGAACATAATTGTGGGTTACTATTGCAAAAGGCATGTTGGAGAACGAAGTGCTGGCGTTACAAAATCAATTGACCATCGCACGCAATGAAATAAACAAATTGAGGTAGAAAGACTAAACTCTTATTTTCTTATTTCCCCTTATACATATTTATGCAAAATTTCAGACAACAAGTTCGCAATTTGCAGCATGTTCAGAGAAAGGATATTGATGGTGTTGCGCGTATGCTGCGGGAGTTTCGTTGCGAAGGCTGTCGTCGACAAACTGCTGAGGAGAATACACGGAACAGCAATGTTGCGCCAAAGCAGAATCCGCACGCTGATGTAAATGACTCCTGTTTGACGAAATTCTTCAAATATTTTTAACCGTCTACTCGTTTCAGGATTCTAATGCGGAGGCGTATGGAGGTGTGCGTTGGCAGCAAATTGGTGTAATACGCACTGCATTTCCAGAAAAGCGTGCAGTGCCGCGACAGTCGAGTGTGGGCGGTCGCCTGCGAGGTATTGTTGAATTAAATGCCGATACATTTACAAATCCTGAGCACGCGCTAGAAGGATTGGAAGAATATTCCCACATGTGGCTAATCTATCATTTTCACAAAAACAATGCACACCCAAAGGCCAAGGTCGCCCCGCCGCGCTTGGGTGGAGAACGGGTGGGTGTATTCTCAACTCGATCTCCGCATCGTCCCTGTCCAATAGGTTTGTCCTTAGTGGAAATTGAAAAGGTCGACGGTGCATCGATTACATTCTTTGGTACCGACATGGTGGATGGTACACCATTGTTAGACATTAAACCATACATTCCGTTTTATGATTCGCCAATGCAGCCATTGGACACAGGTATGCTTATATATTATTATAATTAAGGTATTTAACATTTTTATAATTCACACGTGTAGGCCGCGTATCTGTTGGGCCATTGGAAACCCTGGATTTTTACGATTCTCGTCAGGAACCAGATGGTGAGGAGTCGGAACTTGAATTGTTGGCAGCAGGCGCGACAGGTGGCAGTAATAGTAGCAGTGATGATGCCGGTGGCGGTGGTAATATCGGACCTCATCTCAACACGACGCCACCTAATATTATCAATAACCCTTCACCACCATTAAATGCCGTTAAGGTCCCCAATTGGGTAGCAGGCAGTCACCGTCTGAAAGTTTGCTTCAATGAGCGTGCCGAGTCACAATTACAGGAGCTACAAGTGCACCGACAATGTATCATTGATATATTGGAAGCAGACCCACGTTCCGTGTATCTACGCACTAAATATGGTTCTCAGATATTCACCTTTCAATTAAGTGAAGTGACTGTTACATGCAAATTCGATGACAAAGCAGCAATGGTAACAGTAGTGCAGATACGTAGAACAGAAAATGTGCAAGACGAAGAAGTGCCGGAGTAAGAGAGCAATGATGATTAGAATGAAAGGACTTTTATGAGCTTCGTTAAGCGTACTTAATGGCAATTGAAAGAATGATACAGGGGATAAAAATACGACATTGCAAATTTATAAAAAACTAGATAAAGTATTTGTAGTAACTGCTTATGCCGATGATAGCAAGTTATGGGTCTATGAGCTATTCATAACAAATGGATATTCAATGAATCACCTCCTGCTGCTACAATGCACTTTAAGTTGTTTTCGTTATTTACTTGCCAGCTGCAATATGATATGTCATTTAATGCATTTTTCCCCAATTCATTGAAAAGTATTTTAATGCAGAACCTGCTGTGCATTTCATATATTCGCTACGCTTTTCTCTTTATAAGCTTTAAATTTATGGGTCGATTACTGATGGCAACGAAACTTCAGTTGCGTTGCCAGTGACTGAAATTGTATTACAGATGGCAACTGGCAACTGAAAGCTGGCAACCGAATTGCCTTATTGGTAACTGCACTTTTGTGGTTGCCGCAGAAGTTTTGATTTTGAAATTTTATTTATTTATTTTTTTCATCTGTTTCCACGGCTTAATCATATCAAAACTCGATTATCTTCAACTTTGTAGCATTTAACTATAGCTGCTGTTCATAATACACATTTTCATTTCAGTGACGTTGCGCTTCGGCAACTCAACTGAGGTTGCGTTGCTATTCATAATCGACCCATTAGTGTTTATGTTTATGGCGTTTTCTGGGCGCTTGAAATAGAGATAAAACTACATATGTTTAAAAACATATCGTTTAGATTAAATAATGTCAATGACAATTATAGCAACAATTTAAGTAAATAAATGTTTAAAATATGACTTATAAAATTAATATGTCAATATTTTTTCTCCAGGGGATAGGGTCATTTATTACATTTAAACAAATCGAATTAAACCATAAGTTCAAAAAAACTGTATTCCTATGTAAGTTGACAAAGCATCTGAAGTCCCTGTGAGCAGGGATATGTCACTTAGACAACTCAGAATATGCTCACAGTGTGGCCTGCTTGTCGTAAAAGGCGACTGAAAGGCTTTTCAGTTTAGAGTTTTTAAGTTTTGGTTTGGTTTGGTGTACTTAATTTTGTTTAATTTCATTTAATTTTATTTTATTCAGCCTCATCGGGAATTCCATGAGAGCAGATATTCCCAAAAATTATAAAGCGGAACAAAACAAATTTTCTCAATTTGTTTTTGTTTTACCTTTTTAATAATGGGAAAGATTTATTCACATGGAATTTACGAAAAGGTTGATTTTGTTATATGTTATTTTATTTCGTCTTTTTTTGTTTTATTTCATTTCATTTCAGTGTGTTTAATTTTATTTTAATTTATTAAATTATTATTATTTTTATTTTTCAATTTAATTTTTTTTCATTTACTTTAATTGTAATTGATAACTGTGCTTATCTGAAATTTGTATGATTTACTTAGCTCAAACAATTTAATTTTTATTTTTAGGTTAGGTAATAAATATTAATTTTAACCTGATGTTGAATACAACTTGGCGATGTCCACCGTCACATTGACTTGGGAAGAATTTCTGCAGGAAGCTATAGAGTTCCAAAAGATATCAGAACGCCTGGGTGACATATGGACTTTGTGCAAAAGGGTGCATGTCTCGTACATTTTCTAAATGGTTGTAACTCAAATTAATTTCTTATTACTCTGTAGGATGACGAAGACGGTAACACTTATCTACGATACCAACAAAAAATACCAAATACTATTGACTCAAATAGTTATGCAGATCCTTTGGGAGAAAATCAATCCCCTCTAAAATATGACTCTGCTACTGTGGCTCCATCAACCAAAGACCTATTGCAAATCGAATATCATATCGTCTATAGTATTTCATATCAAGTTCCTGTGCTATATTTTCGCATCTACCGTAGTGGTTAGTATGCTTATGAACGTATGTTATGAACCGAACTAACTATAAGTCATACCTTAGATGGCGGCTTAATGAATCTCGAAGATGCTTGGCGCATCTTTCGTGGCTATGTCGGTAATGCGGGTAGTGCACATGCTACTGGTCATACAACTAATGAAGATATGCTGAATATTATGACCCAATTGGATCATCCAGTTTTACGCAGACCATATATTGCAATACATCCATGTCGCACAGCCGAATTGTTAGCGCAAGCAGGACTCAGTCGGAATCGTGTACTTACTTTTATCAGCTTGATGGGACCCTTTGTACAGCTGGTTTTAAAAAATGAATATGGCTTGGAGTTTGCTGATGGCTAAGTCAGTATAAATATACATATACTTCTGCAGCGAATTATACTTACATTGATATTTTTATAATTAAAAGATGCAACACGAGCGAGACTGTTTTAGTTACTGATGTATTTGTTCTTATTTGTATTCTTTAACATTTAAAATTACTTAAACAATTTAACAATTACTAAATTTTTAATAAATTATTTATCGACATAGACAACAGCAGAAATAGTACAGCAAAAGCAATCAATATTTGAGGCAATTGCTTACATTTACAAAATTAAAAGCCACGAATTATGCCAAAACCATTTTACTGAGTTAACAATTTCTTATTCTACAGTTAGAGTCATTTTAAAGGTAATAAACAAAGTTTTAAATTTTATGAATATTTAATCGAGTTTTTTTCATAAAATGTTTGCTATTACAACTAGGCTAAACTGGAAAAAATTTTCTAAGTCGCATAAACCTTTATTTAACAAATGCAGCTATGTATGTATGTATATCTTTTTTACATTAAGTATATTTGCAAGTAGTATATTTAAATATTACATGGTATATGTGTATATAATTTATTTATATATATGTACATATGTATGTATTTCCCTAATTGTCAGGCTATTTAACGCTACTTACGATTAGATGTATATATCGTCGTTTAAAGTGCAAAACCGCGTATCAACAAAATGCAAAACCGCGTATCAAGATAATGCAAAACCGCCTATGTGAATTATGTAAATTATTTTCAAGAGAGTAAAAACACTCGTATTTCGAAATGGTTCTCTTTTTTTATAAAGCAATCGCATTTCTGGCTAGTATATTTCAGGACGAATGGATAAGGATTGAGCCAAGAGCATATTGTGTGAGCAAACCCAATTTTTTGGCAGCAAATTGCCAGTTACGCGGTTTTGCAGAATCACGATACGCGGTTTTGTACTTTAAATGACGATATGCATATTTTATTTGGACTCGGCGCGCAATGCTCTACAATTACAAAAGCGCATAAAGTGCAATGATTACACTACGTAAACAACTATATAGCACTCTTTTTAAGTACATAAATAAAATAGATTTCTAATAAAATTTAACTGCTGATAAAAATGGCCAGAAGATTTTTGACTAAATTATTTGTTGTTCCAAGTAAAGTATTGAGCTAATGAAAACTTTTGTGAATTATTGAGTTCGGAAAGCATTGCAATTTTTTACCAGTTCACGCAATGGAATTGCTTGTTAATCGGCTTTAACAGTTGACACATATGAGAATTGTTTGTAATATACAGTGCCGGACAAAAGTATTGGCACAGAGAATTTTTCGCAATATCTGAAAAGTTTTTTATTGTAATTTATTTTCGAAATTTTTTATAAATATATAGTTCGTCCTACACCAAAAAACATAAAAGCTAATTCTCTAAATTTTGTGCAAAACTCAGGAAAATTCAATAAATTTGCATGTCCAAAAATCAACGCAATTTTTTAGATACTTCAAACTTGCACTTTGTTATATTAAAATTAGTTGGGCTATAAAACTACATACTTAGAATTTCTCTAGAAAATCTGAATAAGAAGTTGCAAATTAGTATGCAAATTTATTGAATTTTCCTGAGTTTTGCACAAAGTTTAGAGATTTTGTTTTTATGTTTTTTTCGTGAAGTACGAACTATAGTTTTATTAAAAAATATTGAAAATAAATTAGAATAAAAAACTTTGCATATATTGCGAAAAATTCTCTGTGCCAATACTTTTGTCCGGCACTGTATTTTTTTCTTTTCAGAAACTTAAAAAATTAATAGAAAATATGCTTCAAGTATTCAATGTGTAAATATTTCTTTTATTGATGGATTTTATATAAGTGACGATCAGATAAGAGCTTTGATTCTGTGCGCAACACCTATAGAAAGCTTTGAAAGCCTCCGGCATATGATTTGGACGTTATTGTTTTATATGTGTCACGAACAATCATATCCCGCAGGAGAAGCTTTTTTAAGCTTAGGGCTATAGCTCTAGACTAGTTTTGGCCAGCTAGTGCTCTTATTTTGTGCCAGTCGCCTGAGTATTATAGATAAGAGCATTCAAAAGCTGAGAACTCGTGCCTTTGCTATGATATGCATAGATGCGCTCTCTCAGGTAGTCCCTGTCGTATAAACTCAAAAGTCATCTAGAAGGTCTCGGCCCTAAACAAAGTCGAACGAAAGGAAAAAGCTTCGAAGCTCCATACATATTAATAGGTTTGTTTTGCCCTGGTAACTATAATTTTGTGGGAGTTAAATAAAATCCCAGTTTCAGGTTTTGTTAATAGAATTTTTAAATTTTGCGGTTACATAATCTTCGTAACGTTCAGAATAGGCATGCAAACCAGAGTTTGCCACTTCATAGACATAAGCTTTCTCTATATATTTAACTTTTGAGCGCATATGTGGAATTTACATAAAGCTTTAAAAAGTTTTGCCAGGGGCTGTTGCTACATATTTTTTACCGATGCGAACAGGATAAAAGCTCTATTTGGTCAGCAAAATACTAAAAAATTGTTTTATTAAGATTAATAAAATAAGCGATTTTTTATCTTGTAAGTATTTTTTAAACGCCTAGATTTCTATATTTTTTATTGAAGTTTTTTTTTTTTACTATGCGCATGTATGTAAATAGATGCCTATGTGTATATGTTTGTATATGTATGTACATATATATATATATATGGAGTTTCTCGAATATATTTAAACTAATATCTTTTAGTTTTATATTTATTTTATATATTTCATTATAATTTATTATAATTAATGTTAACTCCTACTGTGGTGTTCTATTTCATAGCAAATGCATACAATCACACGTACGCACACATACATATATACATTTTTACACCCTGAGCGTATCTACATACATACATAGGCATGCGTTGAATGGTGTATGCTTGCATATGAAATATGTTTTCAAAAATGTTTATTTTTCCATTTGAAATAAATTCTAAAAACTAAATGCAATACCCTACACTACAGTACTAGCATTAAAATACGTATCTACTATGTATGTACACATTGTCTAGTTATTTTTATGGACCACGTCGATACTATATACCTATGTATGTAGATAGTTTCTTGTACATATGCACATATGTTTGTAAGTGTATTTACATATATTTCAGTTATGCACTTGTGGTCGGCTGATTAAGTTAAGTGATATTTTGACCAGTTTTGGCATTTTTCTTTTGAATATGTAATGTTTATACTTTTTTTTATACAAATTTAGCACATTACATAACCAGCATCACATAAATCCGCATTTCAAACTTCGTACAAAATTTATAAAAATTAAAAAAACTTTAACCATTACACCCAAAAATTTTTAGGTATTCAGTTTTATAGTTTTTAGTTACTTTTAAATATACTGAAAAAAATGCTTAGCACCGTCTGACAAAAAAAAAATTATTCAACATCAATGCGATTTTAAAGCGCCTTGAAATTTGCACTTTATACTAAAATTTAATGGGCTATAAAACTGCATACCTAAAATTTTTCTGAAAAATTTTAAATAAATTGTTAAAAATTTTTGGGTATAATTGTTAAAGTTGAAGAAAATACCAAGCACCGTCAGCAAAATAAAAAAATAATTAAAAATCCACGCGATTTTCAAGCGTCTTCAAAATTGTACTAAAATTTTTCTAAAAATATTTAATAAAAAGTTTAAAATTTTTGGGTGGTAAGTGTTAAAGTTTGTTCAATTTTTATAATTTTTGTAAGAAGTTTGAAATGTGGATTTATGTGGATGTGGTGCTGTTTATGTTATGTGCAGGACTTTTATAAAAAAAATTATAAACATTTAATAAATAAAAGAAAAATAACCATAACTGGTCAAGATGTCACTTAATTTAATCAGCTGACCACAGGTGTATATTCAAATTAATAGAGTTTTAAAAGGACACAAAATTGTGATAAAAAAAAATATATATATTGACCCCTGACCTACAGTCCTCAAGAGCTTCAAATTATTGACTCTGATCTAAAGAAATTCGCCCTTTGAAGGACAATTGTAAATGGTTGGAGAGTTCACGGCATAACTTCCCGCCTACTATTTTTACTTTGCCGTAAACATATACCGGACAATTCTGGTTAAGACAGTTGAAAGTCATTTGAAAGGCAAAGTAGCCAACAAATGTAAGTAGCTTGAAAGATTTGCTTTATTCTGGTAAGAAATTCTCGCAAAAAAAGCTTTCTTGTCAACTTTTATGGTAAAAAGCTTTTTTGACAGAAAGCACGCATCACAGATCTAAAGTGAGCTAACTCAAAACTCAGAGAGGGAAAATTAACTGCTTGTGGATCGTACAGATTCAACGCAATTAATTCAAAAATAGGTAATAAATAACAGTAGTTAGTTAATATGTATAATTATGATTCATGACGAAAAAAACATTTCGTCGATGTTTTTGCAAAACCGCACATCCACCAGCTGCAAAACCGCCTGAATCGCCGTTGTGGAAAAAATGAGATTTGGTAACCATGCATGAAAATCGGTAAAATCGTTATTAAAACAACAGATTTGTAAAATAATAGCTAGAAGAGAAAATACTGCCTTTCAAAGCAACGCCTTCAAAGAAAATCCGTTTTTTTCGCTCTCCTGTAAAATTTGAGTGCCGTAAGATAGGCGGTTTTGCAATTGGGCGATGGACGGTTTTGTAAAAATATCGACGATTAGATCTAGGTGTGCGATATGTATATCACTTTGCTCTCGCTGGTTGCATTGGCCGAGTGAGCAAAGCACTGGCGTGTCATTCGAATGATGCGAGGTTCGATTCCTCTGGCAGCGGAATTTTTAATTTTCTTTTGATATTAAGATTTTGATGTTTTAAAAAGAAAGAAAAAAAATGCATTTTTAAAGCTTAATTTAATCTTCAGAAATACTTTTTTTATTTTTATTTTTTATCATTTATTTTATTTTTTTTGAAAAGGAAGTTTTTTTTTATTTGGTTTAGTTTTCCGAAGCTTATATATTTTTCTTCTTTTTTATTTTTAATTTTTCTCCTTTTTTTAATTTATTTTTTCGAGTTTAATAATTTAAAAAGAAAAAATAATTCTTTAAAGTTCGTTTAATTTTCAGAAATTTGGTTTTTATAATTTATTTTTTTTATTTAAATTTTTTGTAATGCTTAGATTTTATTGTTTTAAAAATAAAAAGTTTTTATTTCACTTAATTCTTAGAAACTATTTTACTAATTGTTTCTTTTTTAACCGGCTCTCTAGAGAATAGCAATGTCTTATGGCAATGGCTAGCTTCATTTTAGATGGAATGACGACGATAGTGAGCACCAGCATAAGCAGTATGTTGCAGAAGTGTTTCGTCGCCGTGGGGTAGGCACGATACCACCAAACAAATAAATAGAAGCACATCACAAGGGGAGGGGCGTATTATCGCCGCTACTATGTTAGCTGCTGGTAAATAGAATACTGCATATGCGGATGATATCTCTGTCATAGTTGAGGGGGAAGTGTCTGTCCAAAAACAGCTCACTTATGCCCAAGAACTACGGGATATATGTATGTACATTTTTAGGCAACCTAAGTGGGGCTTAGTATTAATGCAGAAAGAACAGATCTGGTACTCCTCGCCAGAAAATACAAGTTGCCTCACTGGCATAAGTCAAAGCTGGATGGGGTGACGTCCAAGATGAAGTAAATCACCAAGTACCTTGGAGTAGTACTCGAAAGCAAGCTATCGTGGAGGAGAGGGCATCAGTGGCATTCTGTGCATGCCAAAAGATGCTGGGCTGTAGGAATGCTGGCTGGTCGAAAATGGAGAAAGGTGAAGGGCCGGCAGTGATCTGCGCGGAACTAAAACTCAAGAAATCCGATAAGCTGTTGGACCACTTCTTCACTGGGGTTAAGGGCAACGAGAAGGCCGACAGGCTTGCCAAAGAAGGTGATCTGTCGAAAATCATGCTAACAGAGGAAGTGCCGATTTCCCTCCAAGTGATTAAAAGGGAGCTCGACCTGTACATGATGCAAAGGCGAACCAGTTTCTCCTATCCCTTAAGACGATGCATGCTCGGCTACATACTAGCTGCCTTTGAACTGCCTCTGACAAATGATGGGCTCTGTAGTAGATGCAGGACGGCACAGTGGACAGTGGAACATATCCACTGTGGGTGTCCTTCTTTTAGCGGACCGCAGACTAGTCTCCTGGGAGTGGGGAAACTTCGAACCTCGATAGATATTTAATGTAGAGTTTGATAGTTTAAGTTGTGTGGATGTGGAGTTTAGACCCAACAGGCAAATGCTAGAATTTAAAAAATAATAAATACTTTTACAATGACTGAAAAAATTAAAAGGCGAGCTAATAATTATAACATGTGTAATGTATACATACATATGTATACATATATGAATGTTCATTGTATATTTATATTTATTTATTTTAAAAATTTTCGTTTTTTAAAATATTTGTTTTTTGGGTTTTTAAATATTTAATATTTCCTAAACTTTACATTTAACTAGACAGTACGTAGTAAATATGAGTTTTTTGTTTGATAAATATTCTAAACATTATTTACTTGTATACATAATTTGCTACATAGTTTTTTTTTTTTCTGAAATTCCATTAAAGCTGCACCATTTTGTATTTTATATATTTAATTTCGAGTTATCGATTTTTATATGTATATTTAAGCATATTTCAGGTCAAATTATGCTGATATTAAATAATTTTGTCTAGTAAAATCTGTCAAATAAATTTAGTAAAAAATTAGATCATATATCATAAATCGAAAACCAAATCAAGAAAACATAAATTTGCGCTATATTGTAAACATAGCTTAAGTCAATACCGATTAGCTCTAATATTCATTTAGTAAGAAACCCGATAGTTACGAGAAGGAAGAAATTGAAACGGATATTGAAGAAAGTCATTGGGGTTTTTGGTTGATTTGGTGTTTGGCGTGTCGAATGGAAGAAATCCTTCATAGATGTAAAGAAGAGGGTAACATCAGGTGATCTCAGCTTTAAACATTTTTTAACAAACAGCTGAGAGTTCTTTCCAAAAAATTAAATTAAACAAAATTTGAAAACAATGAGCTTTGCTAAGCCATTTGAATTTTTATATAACTTTATTTAAATTATCTAATAACATTTAATCTACTTCTACAACGCTGGAAAAAAAATTAAAAATAAAATAAAAATAAAATAAAAATAAAATAAAAAAATACATAATTTAATAATAAAAATATTTTTGACTAGTGGTATCTATACTTATTTTTTATATAAATATGTGGCATATTATCTAAATATATATTGAAATTTTGTACAAGTATTTACATTAAAATTTTTATAAATTTTTTTTTTCTAATGCAAGAAGCAATTTTAACACTTCACGAGCTTGCATAGGCGCTTAAATATACATGCATACTTTTACAATTAAAAGCACAATCACACATTATCTCCTACACAAATATAATTTGCTATGTCTAAATTCGCTAATAGAATAATAAATATGTATGTTTGCATATATGTACATACATATGTTTTACTAGAAAAAAATCTTAAACCGCGCTAAAAGCTCTAAATTTGCTAGGACTCTTTGTTTTTTTTTTTTGGCATTTTGAAGCACTTAGGGGCCCTTAGTCTTAGGTAATTATTACACATGTTGGCTTTATTATGTAGTTTATTTTGTTGATGTTTTTATCTTTAATAAGTAAATATAAGCTACACTTCTCTAACACATATATACATATATTTCCTTAACATAAATTTACTGTTTTCTTATACCGCTAAAAACATTTTTTTTAACTAAAATATGCTATAAAAAAATAAATTAAAGCTCACATTACGAATGCATTAAAATTTGTATTTTTTCGCTTCTCAATTTTCTATGATAAAAATTCTCTTCTCACTGCAGAAGTTTCTATTTCTAAACTGCATAACAGGTTTACAATTGTTTTTGTTTTTTTTCCTTGTATTATATGTATGTGTGTATATGTATGCGTAAAATAGTTTCTCTTCATTTTATTCATTTAAATATTTCTCCACTTCCGTTTTCCGTTTTGCGATTTTTGGACTTGTTGTGGTATGTATGTATGTATGTATGTTGCTAAAATTAAAGCTATTCTATGTGTTGGACGGTGGTTTCTTTGTGTTGTTGTTGGTGTCGTTCCGTTAGTGATGCCCCTATGGAACTACTAGCGGATACGCTCCGCCGAAATCAGCTGCAAAGTAAATTGAAGAAGCCTCTACCTTTTTCGGAACGTGGCGCCATTAGCATAGGAACTTGATTCTTATGAGTGACTTTAATCTGAATGCAGAGAAAATGCAAATAAAAAAATTTATTTTTTTTCCTGCAATTTATTGCATTTATATTTACAGTCATTTCAATGCAAAACCGCTTGTTAGTTCTTTTTGAATACTGGAAGACTATGTAGTCTCAATAATGTAAAACTTTATTTTTGCGTTTTAGAGCGCTGTGGAATCGCCGCCATATTGAAAATAGTGGTCAAGGCTTTTTCCAATCCAATTACTGCCTTACAGTATTCTAAAAGAATTGAACACCATTTAATTTAATTTAATTTAATGTCATTTCATTTTATTTTATTTTATTTTATTTTATTTTATTTTATTT
>NW_023458561.1:61776558-61832815 GCF_013731165.1 Rhagoletis pomonella | reverse complement strand
TTTTATTTTATTTTATTTTATTTTATTTTATTTTATTTTATTTTATTTTATTTTCCTTTATTTTATTGTTTTATTTTAATTTTGTTTTATTTTAACTTTTTGTAGAATTATTATTTTTTACTTCCTATTCCTTTTACCATACGTACCGTGCAAGGTACTTGCATCCATGGTTCGCCATCAATTTGCATAGGAAATGTTTTCTTCGTCTTAATAATTACTTCACAACATTGCGCCAAGCGTCGACCAGAGGCACGAAGACCGGTACGCACTTGCCCCATGTGCAGACAATTTTCCAGACCTATAACCTCAATTAGGCGATCACCGAAATCTGTAAGAAAAAATAAAAAAATCATGTTTCAGTCTGGCTACGAACCAAGTTGCGTTTAAAACTATACAGGGTGCCCTAGACCATTATTGGAAATTGCAAAAATATGAACTACAATGTCGGGGATGCTTTATCTTTTCGTCGTATTATCAACTTCAAGTTTCGAATTGACCGGAAGTTCATCTTTTTAAAGGAGATATACACGGTTTTCGGCCGCTTCCACTGCGCAGCACCCGGGTTCAAACCCTGGTCAAAGCAACATCGCAAAAATATAGAAAAAAGGTTTTTTCTTAACAGCGGTCGTCCGTTGGCAGGCAATGGCAAACCTCCGAGTGTACTTCTGCCATGAAAAACATGGAAAAGCAACATATGTGATGTGTCATCAGCCATAGCTGGTAGCATAAGGGGCTAGATGTAGCGATAGCGAATGTTGGAATCCGGATTGGTTGAAAAAGGCACTTTCGAAAAAAAAATTTGAAACAAAAGTTACGTATTTTTATATGCAGAATCCGAATCAGTGGTAAAAATGTATATATCCCTCTCCCAATGGACTAAACTAGTTGGAGTGGTACATTTCCTGGGTCTCCTGTTAGTTCGTCTCCCAACATATCGCTGACAAAAGCCTCATGCCTAGTTATTGTAAAGGCGAGGCAGAGGCACAATAAGTTTTCCAAGAAAAGCCTGGTCTGAGTTATCCCCAGTCAAATGATTAGATGCCTCATAACCAGGTACCTAACACCCACAGTGTGAACATTCCACACATATCATTCCTTACTGCCTTTTAACATGATTCCCTCACCGGTTTCCTGAGATATTGTGCCTTGTAGCATACATACATACATACATATGTACATATGTACTCGTAGTTAATATTAGTTTCGTTCCTGAACTTTCTTGGAAAAAACCTGTAGGTACAACTGTTTAAGATCGAAATAGCAGCCAGAGAGAGAGAGAAAAAACAGGTACGATTTTCGGGTAAAAACAGGTAAAAAATTGTCAAACACACCGAAGTTGAAATTTTTTGTTTACATAGCCATTTTTTTCATTAGCCGATTTCATAAATTATACGCAAATACACAGGCAAATTAATAAAAATACTTGCAAAACTAGTTATTTATACGCTACGATATATATAATAAGTTGAAAAATGCAGATGTACTTCTGTTTTTGCTTATTCAACTTCAGTTCGTTTTGACAATATTGAACAGCTGTTGGTTTCACACTTTACCCAGATTTTACAGGTAAAAATTCTTCGGGTAAAATCTTGCAACTTTTGACAAAGAGAGTACCGATTTTACACTGCAATTTTTTCACCACTTTGCTTGCGTTTTTTCCGGTAAATTCTTGCAACTTCTTGTGAGTTAGGGAACGCAACTTTTATATAACTCAAAATAATAAGCTACCCCCCTAGCAGATAAACGATTTATATGTAAAATCTTTTAAAAAACCCAGAACTTCAAGCAAGTGATTGCATTAGACCCGTAAATTTGAAAATGCGAAAGCACTTTTTTTGGAAATTTTGAAAATTCACTCAAAGCTTAAAAGCCTGCCTAAAAATTTAAAAGAATTATAATTGATGATCAAATTTATTACAACAACCACAATTTCAAGTTTTAGTGTGATTATTGTTGGAAAATCCTTGATTCTTCATATTTAGATTATTTTCTCTTAGCATTCGTGAAGTCGTTGGTTTATGCGAACAAAACCTAAAATCGTTTTGAAGTTAGGTAATCTCTCAATATTATTTCAATTTAAAGTTCTACACCCTAAAAACAAAACACCCTTCAGCTTACAAGGGAATGATGAGCTTTTCTTTGGTGTAACTTTTATCTCGTCAAAGGGTTATTGAGGGGTGAGGCCTAATTTGATTGAACTAGTAACAAAAAAAAAAAAAAAAAAATTGCAACAATTTGCCTTCATTCAATTGAAAATTTACTCACCTTGAGTTGCAACTGACAAATCGACAGATGTGAAACTTGTCGCTGAAAGTTCCTTATCCGAGGATTTCAGTTTCTTGCCTTTTCGAAATGGACCAGCACTTTTGCGCATTCGCTTTTGCGAAAGATGTTCACCCCACAAGTTCGAGCCGCCATGAGTGTAAGGAATGTTTAGTAGAGCGACACCCTGTAGATGTGGTCCATTTGCCAAATTTAAGGAAACGCCATCGCACTGCAAAGGAGATACAAAAAAAAAAAAAAAAACAATAAAAATGTTGGAATTTAAAAAATAAACAAGAATGAGTATAAAGCCAATAAGAACAACCTCAAATTGGCTACTGGTGCCGAAGAGCAAATTGTGCTTTATCAAAAGCAGTAAAAAACAAAAACAATAAATAGTACGCGTGAGTGCTCCGTCTGCTTGCTGCAAATCGCTTAACAGCTGTCAGCTGCTACATATTTTTATACATAGCCTTAGTGGTCTAGCTTTGGGTAAGAAAAAGGACATTTTCTGCTCGTAATGTGCGGCAAGTGTTTATTTTTTTTTTGACATTATTCTTTTGCTGGTTTGTCCTTTTTACTTGACTGGTTACAATTATTAACTTCCGCTATTTAGCTTGCTTTCCGCTTTGCGCTTTGTGCTTTGAGCTTTTTTTTTTTTTTTTTGTTGCCTACGATGCTCTTAAGCGAGCACCGCAATTTGTGGTGTTTTTATTTGTATGTAGTGCCAACATCGCTTTCAAAAAGCACCACAAATGGCAACAAGCAACACGTGTAATGGAGCCATAATTTTTTGCATAAAATTGGCACGTTTTTCACCATTTCTGTTTGCTTTCTACTACGTTTGTTAAGACTTCCTTCCTTCCGTCCATTTTCTGGTACATATTTACTTAGGGCTCACTGGTCAAAGAAATTTCCTGTCGAAAATTGCTTGGTTTTTGGGTATTTCCACATACATTAATGTTGACACGAAATATCAAGCAACATTTTGTACGAAAATAAATCCCATACAACACATCATTACTTACGCAAATTATGCTCGTTCTCACATCTTCACAAGTATCTTGCTCTTCATGGGCTTCCCAAACTGAGAACAAGCAAATCTGGCATAAGTAGCTATTATCTTTTATTGCCGCAAGCTGCTAAATGATTGCGGTATACAAGGTACAAATGTGCTTTAAAGGCAGTTATTTAACGTGCAAATGTATGCGAATGACTTTCCTCCACCAAGATATTACGCCTAAATGTATTCAAATACAATTTTTGTGGCCCATACAGTTTTTATGCAAATTCTTTTATTCTTCCTTCCTTGGGTTTTTTTTTTTATTATTCTTCCTCCATCCTTTGTTTAGCAGGTGTACTTCAATTGATGATATCCTCTGACTCTATCTAGTCAAGTAGTTACTCGCTTAGCTATTCATCTGCCTGGATTAGCCCATTCATACTTTATACTCACACATGAAGTCATCTAAGCTGCTCGTGTTAAGCACTTTTAAATGCTTATTTTATTTGATTAATGCATTGGCTGTTAATTTTATTGCTCGTAAAATGCTCAGAAACAGCTGTGCCCGCTGAATCAAAATGCGCAAAGTGGAAACATAAAGATGAATTGCCACTAAAAAGTTTGCTTGTAAGCAGTTTTCCTTAGAATAGAATAGGTCGTTCAACTGTATGTAAATATGTATGTATGTGGAGGGAAGATTGTACATTAGGGCGGGTCAATTTGATTTTCGGCTATAGGCGTATAGCATAGGAGGATTCTTCGTGTAATTCTAAGCAAATTTGCCAAAGAAGCCACGGGTCTAAAATCAATTTGGAGTTTGCAAAATTGCAAAAATTTATTTATTTTACTTAGCATTTTGCTGTAGTGTCTTAAAGAAGTGCTTAAATGAATTTGTTTTGCACAGAAATAAAAAGAGTGGGAAAATACCTCTCCACAGATACCCCAAAAGTCTAAAAAAAGTTGAAAAACAGCATCAAAAATCTCATTATTACGATTCCGTTCAATATATTTTTTAATATTTTTATGCAAATTTTTTAAGCTTAAACTGTCATCTGATGGGATTTTTTTCAAAATGTTCTTTAAGAAACTAATTTTATGCACAAAAAACTCCATTTTTGGAGGTATTTTCAAATCGGTTCAGCACACGTAAATCTCAATATTTTTCTGAAATACTTTGGTGTACGTCTTCAAATTAAATAAATATTGTAATTCCGGTGGAAAAACTGCAACTGTTTTTTGGTGATGCAGTCTAATGTATGAATTTCAGTATGTATTTGTATTGAATTTCAGTTTTATGATAAAAATAAGGATAAATAAAATACACTTTTTTTATATTAACAAGAAAATGTGAAAATTTTCACCGTTGCGCCCTCTGGCGGATGTTTTCAGAAAAAGATAAGTCTAAAAATAGATTCCTCATATCAAAAACTTTTATACAAAATTTAAGCACTTCTTTACGATACTATAGCAAAATGCTAAGTAGAAGAAATCTATTTTCGCAATTTGGAAAACTCCAACAACTTCGAAAAATTTGCTTAGAATTATACTTAGAATTCTCCTATGCTATACGCCTATAGTCGAAAAAAATTGACCCGCCCTAATATACATATATGTTTTTTGGCCCAAAAAAACTTAAGATCATAGCTTATGTAAACATATTTAATTAGAATTCATGAAAATAACTGAATTAAAGTGTTTGACACTTATGCTCAGATCAGCTGATTATTCACTTCCTAAAATGCATTCTTTGTTCGGTTTGAACTTAGCTCATGGTCATGGCCTAGAGAACCTTTGGTCGCAAACTACTTTTGAAAATCTTTTTCATAAAATTTGATCTTTTGAATCATAAAATAATGGAGTAGGAAAATAAAAATCTCAAACCAGAGGAAGAATCCACGCTCATCCACGCAAGCTCGTTATGCTTAGTTATTAGACAACTTGATGGTAAGGAGTAGTAAGTCGGAAAAGGATTAAATGAAATTTGTGCCACAAGGTGTGCGAAGAGAAGAGTAATTATCTGGATCCCAGCCCAGAGCTAAAATTATAATAGGGGTATTCTCGCGGTCTTGCAAAGCCCTTGCACGGTTTGTAAAGTTCTCCCATAGGAAAGCCGGTTTTTACCGTGCAATCTGTGAGGACCAAAGCCAAAGGATCTCTTTTAATGAATTCTTCAACTTTTTTATTTCTAAGTTTCTTCACAGTCTTGCCATCTTAGTACTCCAGATTTATCTTTCAAAGCAGAAAGATTTTATTGTTTCAAATTGATTTCGCAGGACCTATGTCTGATCCTTGAGGGTGCAATAGCTGCTCACTTTTATGTGCTGTTTATGTTGGAGCTTTTATATAAGTAAATAGTTCAGTACTTTGACAGCATCGTCTCTTTTAAAGTTGTGATTGGCAGAGAGAGCATTTACTCCGCACGTGCCTTTACAAAATGTACATAAAGCTTAAAGGCGATTTGCCCGCGGCCAAGACGGTGCCCATCACCGTTTAAAGTTTTAAGTAAAAAGCTCTCTCTGTCCATGACTGATGTGTATAAAATGCTCGAAAGCACTCAAATTACGAAAGCTTGTGTATCAGAGGTTTTGATCGCAAGCCCTTAATTTTCAACAGATGGCTTCTTAAGCTAATTGCAGAATATTTGAAAGACTTTGAATTTTTCTGAGTTTTCCTCATTTTGTTCCTGCATATTCTATCTCTCAATATTTTCATATTCTCCCGAAATGCCAACCGATTTTACCGAAGCACGTCGACGCTAATGAGCTGTGAGCAATGTTTTTCGTAGATAAGCTGATGTGAAACGCAGCTGCGCACCAAATTACCGTTGAGAGAGAAAAGGCATAATTTACGGTCGAACAAATTTCCAGTGTGCTCAATCAAAAATCTCAATATGGATGTGAGTAAGAATAAAACGAGCAAAGAAAAAATCGGAAATATTATCGCTTTCTTGGGCTGAATTTCATGACAAAACTTAAAGCGAGTGCCGAACAGAGATTGCTACTAAAAGTTGATGATTTTCTGGGTTAAGATTGGTTTTGCCACTAAAGTAGCAGCAATAGCAGTAGAAGAAGCAGCAGCAATGGCTGCTATTAAAGTGAGTGAGCAGTAATGATGAATTTCTCTTGTGTGCTTTACAGACGCTTGCACAGCGAATTCACTCATCAGGTAAAATATGCAACAGCATGAAATGCCACTGCGGCGGGATTGATGACTTGATGACGGAATACTAAAAACAAGGGGAAAAAAAGAAAAGAAAAAAGTGAAGAGCAGCAGTTACGCCAAGTGAGGTCCCTGCAAAAAATGCGACTAATCCGGGATGACTCCGGGAGAAATCGCAAAGGAACATGGGACTAATAGCACTTTTCATCTCTTTATATGGAATGAACTAATCGCTTTTGTTCGAGCTTGTCCTATGAAGAGACTAATTGTTTCCCTCTATACCCGAACGGCTATAAAAAAGCGACTAGTCACTTTTACTGGCTAAACAGAATGTAATACCACAGCACAAATGTAGTACCAGTACCCGTTAGAAATGAGTCGGGGACTAATTGATCTCCAATTATACCCGTAAGGAATGAGTCGAGACCAACTGATCTTCAATAGTACCCGTATGAGACTAGTTGCGACTAATTAATGCCCAATTGTACCCGGTTGAGAGTAATCTCGGAATACTCTCTTTAGAGATAAGGTCGCACAATTTTTTGCAGGGGTACTACGTACACGCATACACCGAAAATAATACATATGTACATATGTACATGCATGTACAAACGTGTGCATTCACTTGGATGCCACTAAAGTAACACGCGGTAAGACAAGGCTTTATGGTTTTCCCCATTTTCGCGTTGATTGTGCCATCTTTTTTGATATTTTTCTACCATTTTCGTGATTTTCAAGGTGATACTGCAAAAGTTTCATCCCAAAGCTTAAAACACTTCACACCCACTTGGCACATGCTTAACACTTACTTTGCCAGCATGCACCCGCATGTTTACCTAGGCTTACAAACATATATTTTTGCAAGCACTCATAACTACGGCGACAATTTACTTTTTCATGTGTCTTTTGCAGTTAGTTTTCTCATAATTTATTTCATATTTTTTATTGCTTATTTTACCCTCGTTGCTCATACATATACATATACATATGTACACTTACCACAATTTCTATGTTCTCATGAAGATTCTTGCATGATGCAGCAAATGTTTCCGAAGTGGCATATTCAAAATACCACAGCTTATTTTTCATGCGACTGTTGAATTTGTGTGGATTCTTCTCGCGCTCCAAGTGAAACTTGACACAAATTGCTGCATCCTGAAATGAAATTAATTAAAATACATATGTATGCATGAGTTAATTAAATGGGATAAGATTTAATTTAATTTGCTTGACTGGGAGCGTATGGTGTTCATTGACATGGAAAATGAATAAATGCTTTCATTTTATATATGAAATATTTGGGACATAATATTTTAGAGATACATTGGCTGCGAGATATGATAATCCAAATAATCAAAAACTCTAGAAAAACAGCTGGAAGATCGACCTATCTTGGCAGCCAGCTGAGATAATGCGTTTTTGAACCGAATTATGAGATTGGGTATTTTTCAATAAAATTCTGAAATAGAGCGTGTTTCAATAAAATTCTGAAGTAGGGCGTTCTTGAAAAGTTTTCTGAGATAGAGCGTTTTCGAAGAGTTTTTCTCAGTTCTTTAACTATTCATGAATGGAACACGAAATTTTGCTTTTAATATTCATCCAGAGCTTGTTGGAATTGTTTTTATTTTAGAAGGCATTTTCCGAAATCTTTCCACCTTATCGATCATATGAAAGCAGTCTACTGTGGCTTCTTGCAACATTCGTGTGAAATTAGGTTACCGAAAAATAATCTCGAGAAGTACCGAAACTCCTGAGGCTCTGAAATATCCCGTTAGATCTCGAAAAATGTAACATGAAGAATCACGAAAAGTCCTGAGAAAATAAGGAAAAAGTCGAAAAAATTCACCAAAGTTCTTTAAAAATTTCGACATGATGAACCCCAAAAAATCGGGAGAAAATCTTGAAGTGTCGAAAAATCCCGACAACCACGAAGCATTTCATTATTATGCCAATCTCTTAAAAACCGATTATTTTTTTCGAGGCTATTAAACGAAACCTGTTTTGGTTGTTGTCGGGACCAGATATCAAACTTGAGTGCTGCCGAGTAGTAGTGAGCTTTTCTAACTACGCAAACAGGATTATTGGATAGTGACAGACCTTACGACCTCAGAAGAATCCGAAGAATATGTAGTACACCGATAAGAGTAATTGTGAGTATCTGAATATTGATACGAACATTTTTGGAATAAAGTTTCAGAAAGATTTCACTAACTACCAAAATGTGTTCTGATTCTCTGGTAATGAAAATGTACCTAGAATAAATATTGCGTAAAGCTACAGTGACACCAGGAGCAATCCAGTAGTTAAGGCAATTGGTAAACTTTTTTAAACTGAAAAGCAACCAAAAAACCGTAAAAGGGTACAAGGGGTTCGATACCAATGGAAGGGTTACTAAGCGAGCAAATTTTATATTGGACTGTAAAGAGGATTACATTAAATTGGTTTTTAGGAGCAGGAACCAAGCCATTTCGTCACTGCAATGAAACTTATTTTAGTGTTACGAACCTCTGCAAATTCCTTGGCGATGTAAGATTGACATCAAAGGCAATCAGATTAAGTGATCCTATGATGAGTTTTACTGGGGCACAGTATGTTCTCTGCCATTCCCTAGAAGCAAATTTTTGGCCAGCTCCTAGCAGTGGGTTTTTGGCCAATCTACCGCCTTCTGGGTTCATCTAGTGATGTTATTCCTCATACTCATCATTCCTCATACTCATACATATGTATATACATACATAGAGACCTGAAATATTTCCTGATGAACGTGAAAATGACATTCACATCGTTTTGAACATCGAAACTTATGTTTCTAATTGCACAAAGTAATTTGTATTGCACTTCTGTCCAGTGGACATAATTTCAGTGCTAGGAACGTATATATTTTCCTGCCTTAGCGAAGACACTATTACTCTGGTTTTGGGAGACAGCTCGTGCTCTGTGCTGCCAAAGGGTCCCTGACAATCAAGGAAGCCACATATGTATAGGAAACTCTTTGTTCGGGATTTCTCGATATTTCCTGTGAGACTCTGAGTAGCAGGATAAGCTGACTAAATCAACTTGATTTAAGAGGTTGATAGGGATTAGCTTAAAAAACTATCTCTGACATGTCTACAATCCTTTTCGTCTTTGTTAGAAGAAAGGGGGTTTTTACAGATAGATCGGAATACCTTTGGTTAATCTGCTGGTCTATTAGAAATAATTGAAAGACCATAAAAACTTTAAACGACATCTAGAACTCTCCTGGGAGGGTACAAGAAGTCTAAGGAATACTAAAGATTTGAGGTTGATATTATTTTTGAGGACTTAATGAAAAAACCTTTGAAGGACGACAAGTTGTATTTACCAATTCGGAGGCTTCAAAGTACCAACTGGTATCTCTGAATTGTACTTTTGAGTGATTTTATTATCAAAGTAATATGCCTAAGTATTGTGGTGATGCTTATCTTCGTGAGCTACTGACACTAGTCTTCCTGAAGCTAATTTATCCGAGAAATAATAGCTTGTTTCTTGTTTTTAAAATAAGTTTATATTTCGTCTTTTTCCGACGTTCAAAACTAATGCTGGACCCATTGTAAACAGAGATAAGAGAGCTTCCGATTAAAGTTCACCACATGCAAAAATGCCATTTTGTGGGTTTCAACTGACAATGAGCGCAAAAATTTGCATAAATATTTTAGAAATTACATCACTGCCGTTTATGTTGTACAAACCCAAATGCAGAATAAATTAAATGTGCATATCTTCAACTTTTTTTGTAATCACAATTTCAAAATCATAAGACACGTATACCAACATAAATAAATAGCAGTGCCCACAAAGTTGTACTAAATATAAATGCCTGCATGGAAACGCTCAAAAGTTGCCCGACCGCCGTAGAACAATTGCTGAAAAGGAGTAGACCGAAACAAAAGTCACACCAGAAGAAGAATAAGCTAACTAAATGATAAAATGAATGCATTGTGCCCTCGAGTAAATTTACGCAAAGTGCAATGAGAAATGGTAACTTTCCAACTTTTAACGATTAAAATGTATGGAATAGTTTTCGGTAGTTCGTTGTTTGTTACCCAGTGGGAAATCTTTCGCATATTTAGGCATATGTATTTTTATATTTTTTCAATAAATTTTGAATTAAAATTATTCACTGTGTTCTCACATCATCAGACTAAATTTATAAAATTACTAACTGATTCCCACGACTCCGTCTGCATAGCTTAATACTTTTCTATATACTTGTAGCAGATTTTTAAAGCTAAAAAGCACATTTGATCAATTTACAAACAATATCCGGTAGTCCATTTTTCATTGTTATTGTGGTCTATTAAAATTTATTTTAGCAGTGTTTTTGGAGTTTTGTAACATGATTTTTATTTTTATTAGTCATATTAAAGATGAAGTCGACTCTAAAGTTATCAGCAGATTTTTGACATAATTTTTAATGGAATATCTATCAAAAGTAGCTGTAATCTAACCATAAATATTTATTTATTAGAAATCTCGACTACAGAGCCATCTAGTGGATTTATTTTTCGTATATGTAGGTATTTCTCATCATAAATTCAGTATACATTTAAAATTTTTCGTACCATGGTCCTGAGGAATATATTCCCAAAATTTGGTTCAAATCCGTTCATACTCTTTGAGCCAAGTTTTAACAAATGTATGTATGTATGTACATAATATCAAATTTCTCTATGATTTTTCCAAATACATAAGTTCATTCCACTGGGGAGGTTCAAGCGAGTTTCTTATTCACTGTGATGGGAAGGGGGCGAGATCAGTCCCCTTGTCTCCGCTACTGTTGGTTCAGATCAGACTTGGTCGCTGCCTTCGCTATGAAAGCTTGTTTCATTTGATTCAAAAATATGTAACGTTCTTGGATTCGTATTCTCGCATTAGTGTGTAACGTATATCTTCTTTTTAGGTAGTAAAAATACCGGTTAGCTATCTCAGTACTGTTATGTTATACATATGTCAAGCAATAACTCTGGTAAGTTTTGTTGGGGATAAGACCTATTTTGGAAGCGAGCAAACTTTCCTTTTCAACAGATGCACAGTTATTGACCTGCTGCAGTTCGGTTAAAGCTGAGGCGTGGATCTCAAACCATCTCTTCCTCAACTGTTACAGGAATCATCTCTTTACATATACCTAATTGGGAATCTCAGTGTCATTTCTGCAGACTTGACTAAATAGGTACCTTTCTTAACAGACTCATTCACTCTTTCGTTTCCTTTAATGCTGACTTAGACCGGAATCCTGACAAGAGAGGTGCATATTAACTGAGTTACCGATAAGAGTCCAATATTGAATTATTTCAGCAGATGCCATATATTAAAACTCCGGCTTGGAAGACGCAGCCATGGGATCTTGGCGTTAGTGACTGGACGACATCAAGCTCCCCGGAATAGACCCAAGATTCGAGCCTGTACTCCAAGGTGGCTTACTTATCAGTAACTTCGTGCCTTTTCTTCTCCCTTCTGTTCCAATATGCTGTCATGAAGTCTATGGTTTAATTTGAGATCCACATGATAGTATTCATGCGTATTTTTTGGAACCAACTAAGTACATACATATATTTTTCCGAAAGATCTCATTTCCTACAGTTCCGAAAAATTTGGTTCAGCTACCGCATTTACTAGGATTTATTTTAAATGCAAATCATTAGTCATTTCGGAGTGACTTTTCCGCTGCCATGTTTGCGGTGTGTTTAGGTCTATTGCTTTAGAGTTTTAGGATTAGCACCGCCAGTAGCATTCGCTACCGGTTTCGATGATTGCGTAAATCTCTGGCTGTTGTTTATGCGTCTTCTTGTTATCTTTCTCCACGCTAGTTGCCACGGGTAAGACAGCTTTGGTAAGTCACTCATTCTTAAAGCCGTGTCGTAGTGAGAAAGCACTTACCGACTTAGTTCAATCATCGGCAGTCACCTAAGTACATTTATTACTATCGCCTTACCATCTCTTTAGCTTAGAGATGTTTTGTGCAATTAAGGTCTGGAATAGCTCGTTTTAAAGAGGGTGAAATCTAGTTTGCTTTAGGTGAAGCACTAGGTATGAGTTTAATGCAAGTATGGGGTGAAGGGGGTGTAATTCTAACTCAAAGTCACCACAACTATTTTTTTTAGGATTAGGGTGGTCTTTAAAATATCAACATCCAAGTGTTATAAGGGGCACCCCTTTACTTGTTTCTACGTACGAAATAAAGACATCCAGGAAAATTTCAAAACTATAAACAAATTTGAAACAATTTTAATTAAAAAAAACTCAAAAATTTGGTAAAATGTTTACTTGAACCAGAGGAACTTCACATACTATTGAAACTTAATCATGTAAATTCATTAACTCGCCGGGTTGTAGGTGGTCAAAGTAAAAAATTTGTAGAAATTTTACAATTAAAAAAAATTAAATTTTTTCAAACTCTGGTAGCGGCCTCTAAGCTTTTTTTTAATTTTGAAATAATCGTGGACGTTTTTAATTTGCACGTGGGTGACCAATAATGTTGATAACATAAGGTTAACAACTGTAAGGTGGTACTAAGAGATATAATAATAAAGAATTCGAAAACTTGACTTATGTTTTCCAAGAGTAACTAAGAATTAAGAAAGCTTTTCCAAGAATTGTTTGAAAACCTTGACCTTGACGCGGAGGCCATTAAATATTTGTTTTTTTTTTATGCGATGCGCTATCGAGGAGATGACGGAAGAAACTCATGGTTGGAGATAAACCAGTTGTTTTTGTTGCCATAAAATATAATGACATCGACTATGTCTTTAGTCAGACCATAACTCAGTACGCCGCTTTCTTACTTAAAACTTCCAACTGGGTGTGTTACAATTTGCTAATAAGTCATACCTACATACATACTTACATTGATATATGCAAATTACCTACACATGTGTATGTATGTTTGCCCCTCGTAGCTAAAAGAAGGTAAGTATACACACTTACTGAATGCGAATAAGTACTACCATATGACAGATAGCAGTCAGGACTAAAGTTGGCTTTTAACGAATGGGCGTCTGTAGCAGACAAAGCAGAGAAGAACGACATATATGTAAGTCGTATAAATAAAAGCGCATTTATAAGAAATGCTTATCTGCTTGAATGTGCATACAAAGAGGCAAAGATTTATGAGATACACAAAGAATTAAAGAGATGCCACATAGAGTAGGGATGGATAGTGGTACAATATAAAAGAAACGAAAATTTCACCAACTCTCAGTTGGTTGAATAATCTGCAATAAAGGAGCGGTAACACAAAAAATATACATATGTATATGTATGTATTTGTCAACCAAAAGTATATTTTTTTTTGTTTGGCGCGAGAATTTGTATTGCAACTTGTATAGTATGTTGCGTAGGAGACTGTACGTATGCAAATATATATATGTGGATGTGTATGTGTGTATGCGAATACATTTTTATCATGCATGTGGTTGAATGAAGAAATCACAGAAAAATGGTTCAGCACATCAGCATCAGTACATCAGTAAGTCGGCCAAATGGAAAACAAACAAAAAGCCTACACGTGCAGCCCACACACACACAAAATGATATAAATGTGCGTTTATAAAAGTATATACATACATACGTACATAGTGCGTAGTGTGCGTAAAAAAATCACGTTAAGCTTTCATAAAGTACTAATGGAGCCATCGATTTTGCGGCTTGACGTGGTCGATTGGCGGTTTGACTTTAACAAATGCGGTAAATTTTCTGCCGACAATCAATCGGCCATATAAATACAAGCAAAAATATTGGACATTTCTAAATATGTAGGCACTAGGGTGGTTGACTCAGTTTTTCCAAACCGTCTTTTTGAATATTCTTAGGCTGTTTTTTTTTTTGAAATTTTGATATTTCCTACACCCAGTAAACCGGATTTTTATAATTGAAAAAACCGTGTTTTCGCCTAAGTTGTTTATATATCAGAATCTAAATATTTTTTTTTTGTTGAAAATGCAGGTAAAATATTTTGTCATCGAAAAATTCCTTAAAAAATAAAACGAGAATCTTTTACGTTTGTTTTGTTGTAGTAGCATACTAAACTCGGTCTAAATCAGTAAAATCACCTACATTTAATATCAGGGACCGAACATAAGAGTTATTGATGAAAACTGTCATGGAAAAATTCACTATGAGGGAAATGTTCTACAACTAAGTGAAACATACCAATCGATTTCGTTTTGCACAGAGACTCAAATTCGAAAATAAATTTTTATTTGCAATTTTTATGCGAAATTTTATTTTTTAAATCAATCTTATATAAGTCATTAACATTTTTCGCAGTTAAGAAGGGGTTGGCAAACAAAAGTTTACTATGACTTATTCAAATGACTTTTATAAGTATGATTGAGAATATAAAGATCAGTGACTGATTTTTATTTATGACTTTTATAAATAAAAGTCTTCGATAACTGTTATTTAAGACATATAATTTAAAAATCAAAAATAACTTTTATTTGCAGATTATTTAAATAAAAATACAAAATAATTGTTATTTTTGATTAATAAAATAAAGGTCAGAAATAACGGTTATTTAAAGACTAATTAAATAAAAGTCAAAAAATAATTGTTAAAGAGTGACTTATTTAATAAAAGTTGTAACTGTTACGGTCCCTGTTTAATATTCATTCTCATCATATGGCAGGCTCAAGGAAAGGCCACGCCCGACGGGTTTTCGCCGTAAGGTGAGGGATGTCAGATGAGCTGATGCGAGTAGAATTTTTTTTAAATTTTTTCTTCTGTTTTACTTTTAATCCAAAATGCGTGGAACATATTTTGTCTTATTAATTTCTAAATTAAAGTTATGACTATTTTTAGCGGTCATGTTGTAATTTTGGTCATGATTTCTGCTTTAGAGTAAATGTTACTGTAGATATGTATGTATATAAAACCAGTTTACCCTTTTTTTTCTTTTTTTTAGAAAATGGGGAACAGTTTTTTAATTTTTCGTGTTATTCGAGTTTTCGAAAAAAAGGCGAATAATCGAACAACCTAGTACATATATACATATGTACTTATGTACATAAGTGTCCATCTATGTATATATTTATATGAAGTATTTATTGAGCTGTGGTTGCATTTATTGCGTTACTGCGTAACAATGTGACAGAGAAATCCGACCATAATAAAATGTTTGTGTCTCAACATTAATGCCTAAAAGGTTGACAACACATCCTTGCTGAATGGGATGCGGTAATAGGACTTTTTGACGCAAAGCGGATGCTGACCCAATATATGTCGTGTGTACTTGTATGCATGTATGCGTGTCCGTTTGATTTCTTGTCACCATATGCTCGGATATAGTGCAGATGGCCCAGATTGCGTATTGGAAATAAAAAAAAATGTTATAAAGCAAATAGCCATTTATAGCAAAAGATTGCTTTTATCCAAATGCTGTGTGAATGCTCGAATTAAATGAGCATTCGAAACAAATTTTCAGTAACTTTTTAATACATTTGGGTAATCAAATTTAAGACGTGTAGAAAGTAAGGGAAAGATTGTATGCGATACTAGCAGCAAACCAAAATTGGTGCTAAAAATATTCTGCATTTTGGGATGAAAAATCGTTTCAGTGAGAACCACGTTTGTTAATTCTCAGCCGGAGGAAGTCTGGAGCATTTCAGCTTCCTGATCTTTTATCGTTTGGATGGAATGTTCATTTTTCACTTTCTGTGCAAGAAAAGTTCGTGTCCTAAGTCTTTCGTTGATTTAATTTGCATAATTATATTTAGTTTCTTTTGATACTATTGAACGCTATTTGAAACAATCCGTTCTCGCTTCAATTCTTTGTGAATAGTTCAGAGAAGATTTGTTCCCATTTCGTTCTCTGTCAGAAAGTTCCTGAGACTGTAGTTCCCAAATTGTTCTTCGTGAGAAAGTTCCTTAGACTTTTGTTCCATTTCATTTCAAAAAAGTTCCGGAGACTTTTGTTCCCATTTTGTTCTCTTAGAAATGTTTCCAAAGGTGGTCGGTGTTCTAGCCCTGAAAAATTTTATAGCAGCCAACACTTGTAGATAACGGTATGGGTGCCATCGTCCCTAAGATTCCCGAGTTACCGGATGTACCATCAGTCCAGAAACGTGTGTCTATGAGTCTTAAGGCAGCATTAACGATCAGCTCTCTAGACAATACGTCAAGCGGAGGCAGTTGTAGAATCGTATTAGAGCTTGAGTAGTTAGGTCTCTTCACGCGGCTCATTTTCCTGACCTAGTAATTATTATTTTGAAAACCTTTTTATGTTTGGGAACCATATTTACTAACCAACAACTTTATTCAGCGATTTAAAAAAATTTTGAAGACAATAACCAGTTACAATTATAACCTTTTTGGATACTGAAAAAAATTGAAAAGCTGGTCTAGATCCATTCGTTGGACGAGATGAGTTTCTTCATATTTTTTCACAGATGATTGATTGTACATACTTAGTACAAATAAAAACAGAAAGATTTATGTTACCTAATTTTCTTGCCTTCAACGCCATTCGAAAAATGGCACTTTAGCTTATCCGCTTTTCCACTTTTGCCTATTTTATTTGACTTTAATGGCGAAAGGGCGAAAGTGCGAAAGGGATGCTTGCCAACGTCAGATCATGCATTATTATGAATATACGTATGTACATATGTATTTAGGACAAACTTCAATCTTTAGGTGCTGGTAGCGAATAAATAGACAACATTCATTCACATCTACGTACATACAAACACTCCCCAAACAAGCAGAAAAGCATTTAGACGCATTTGTATGCACACACCAGCGCAAATGAGATTGCTCATTTTGTAGTAGCTGTCTTTTTGACGACGTTCACACACAAACACATACATACATAAATACATATAAAGATATGCACGAACGCATTACCTCTTTGGTGTATGTGAATCAGTGATTTCGCTGGCCATTTACTGCCGCGCACATTTGGTCACATAAATTCCTATTTGCCGCGAAATGTGTTGATTGTAATCTCGGGTACGGTACTTAATGGAGGATGGCAACGATGCCATCACATCACGATTGGTGCACATGCACACATACATACATACATACATGCGTAAGCGCCTAAAACTATGCTACATCGCTTTGGGAGTGGTGTGCGTGTTTTTCTTTTACTGTTTTATGTGAATGAGAAAAAAAAGCTGCTGCTGCTGCTGCTTTGTCTAACGCGTGAATGTTTGTTTGGTTGGGGAAGTATGCGTATGTGTGTTTGTGTGTGTACCTCCTAGGAATATGTGAATTTATGCAGAAAATACGCGCGCTCATTGAAGCATTGCTCTCGTTTTCGTTTTTGTAGCGCTCAACTTTAATAGCTATTTTATATGAGTTTATGTGTGTCGGCCATGGGTGGTAAGCAGCTTAAGTACTCGCCTAAATATGTACTCTTACATATGTCTGTTTGTGTGCAGTTTTAGGATTATTGCGGAATTAAAATTAAACTTAGTGCTGGAATGTCAACCGAAGCTGTCAACGGAAAATGGATTAAGAAAGCATAGCGAAGTTATAATAACATGTACATATGTATTTGTCAATGTATGTATGTAGGTGTGTGTGCGTGCACATTTCCTGTCATTTCTTGCTGTCAAAATCCACTCTGTGACTAAATGGAATTTAATATCGACTTGGGTGAGATTTCTCTTTTTATGGAATAGCGTTGTTATGAAAAACTTGTTTGTTTGAAATTTATATGCACCAACTGAAGCACAAATGTCTATTAGGGGGGGTCCCTAAGATATTGCTGAATCTTATTCAATAATATATGAAAATTTATCAGATTTAAAAACTACATTTTTTGAAGCTTGTTTAAAACTTTGATATTTTCGCGGATGTTTTTATTTAGAGCGTAAAACAAAACAAGGAGGTGCCCCAAGTAAAATTGATATTATTTTTATTAACCACCCTAATATGTATGCATATGCATTTTTACTTATAAAATATGCGTTTATGTAAGGACGCTTGTATCACAATTTCGCCCAAAAGCATTTGCTTGTCTGACAACACATTTTATTAGTGACAGTCGCCACTAAGCCTCTATTTATGTGTGTGTGCGCAGTCAAGTTAGCTAATATTTGGTAAACGCATGCGCTGTTTCAATAAAATGCATAGCAGAAGTTGAAACTTTTTCAATTTTGCAAAAAGCGTTAAAACAAAAGTTGTTCTGTGTGTGTCACAAAATGTAAATAAAACCGACATTGAAAATTTGTTTGGGTTTTGTTACTTTTTGTTGAAAACAATTGACCAACTATTTAAAATAGCAACATAGTTAGCTCGACACTAGCCATCACAATTTGCATATTACCTTTTGTTGCTGCCGCTTAACCTGATTTCCTGGCATGTTAAAGCATCCTGTCCAACCAAATGATTTATGCGCTCAAAAGAAGTATCAAAATAGTAGCAATAGTTACAATGACTATGAAAGGTGGGGTGGGTAGTGTACGCATGAATCTTTAAACCAATATTCGTCAAAATGTCAAAAAGTACGAGCTGCAAGGAAAAATGGTGAACAGGAATATTAAACACGCCTAAAAGCGCCGTCCGCCATAGCCGAGTGGTTAGTGAAGCGAAATTCCATCTGGTTGGACCAAGGTTCGATCGCTGGCCAGAGCAAAATCCGAAAAGATTTTTTTTTTATACTGGTGACGCCGTTAAGGCATAGGCTGATCGCCCGGGAAGCTCTTGGCAATGGTGAAGCTACGTACTAGTGGGCATCGGTGGATGTATTTTGGATCGTTCGGATGCTCCTGTCAATGCGAAAGTTCTGCTGGCGACCAATGAATTGAATATGATTCATTTCTTAAAAACCTTAATTTACCTTAAATAACTTAAAATTTGAAAATTCAATTTGTGCCTTAATTTTCCTTAAAATATTCCTGAAAATTTTCACTTGTAATTGTGTTACGGCAATCTAATGCCTCGGGTAAAGTACACGTGTAACTCTGAAATACGTTGCCGCAATTTAGGCACTTAAACAAAAGCTCAAAGCACAAAAAGCGTAGGCTGTCTCATTGAAGTGTCGCACGAAAGTAGGCAATTGTGCCTTTACATACATAAATGTATGCAAATTTATTGCCTGCCTACCTGTAGGCAGATAGAAATGCCACAAAACCATGAAATTATGAAAGCATTTAATGATGCCATCTCGTTAAAATTGTTTACCTACATACATTTCTGTGTAAATACTTGACATATATATATTAACATGTTTGCGGTTGCGACGATGCGGCCGTAGCCTTGTTATGGTATTACAGTGTTTCCATGTATTTATTAATAATAATCATAATTCCGCAAGTTTATGACGTCTACTACTTAAGCAATGCTAGGTAAGTTGTGTAATAAGAAAAGTTGTACGACATGGCCTAATGAGCGCAAATGCAATAATAATAACAATAACAGTAGCATTAAAAGTGACGCCAAAGCGTATAGTAGTCTCAGGGCCGCATGTCAACCTAGAAAAAAATTAATAGTCCTCGTCGATGTTATGGCAACAGCGGTTTTGCGTAAAACGCATGCAGGGAAGTAAATTAATTAATTTGTAATAAGAATTTTCGGAGCGATTATGGCATAAAATGGGAAGTTATAGCGTAAGTACGTATACAGCATTAACGTGAACCAAACTTGCATAGAAAAAAAACAGTTTTTCCAAAATTCTGGGAACAGCCCACATTTCGTGCGACTTTAACATATAAATATATATTGACTGTTTGGGTTACGTATGAGGTTTTACCGGTAAATAAAATGCCTTAATTGGGAGTGAATTTTTCTGCTGCTTGTCTCCTTCAAGGCATTGATGTGTTACGAATGGCTCGTGCAGCGTAAGTCCTTGTCAGAGCTAGAATTCCATTTCAAGGCCGAAATAATTGCATTTGAAAGGTAAAAAAAACTTTAGAATTCTAAAAAAATCCTAGCCGCCAAGCTATTCGTGAAGCATTTCACAAAGATCTAGAGCAGATGCTCGAAAATACATATATAAAGTAACTGGAGAAAATAAAGTTCAAACCTATGTTGAAATATTCAAATAGTGGGACCTAATTTGTTTAATGAAGGGACTAATTTTCGAACCGACAACCAGCTGTTTTAAAGGCGCATGTTCTTTAATAGAAAATAAATGGAATTAGGTCATGTTTAGATTGCGTGCCGCCACCACGTAAGGGAAATTTTCCAGTCAGCGGATTTCTCTCGTGAGTTTGGCCCTCAGTCCGGAAACTTGCCTATTTAAATGCTTTCGAAAAAAAGGCAATAATTTGAATAACTTACCGTCGATGAAGAGCAAACTTGCAGAGGTTTGTTTTCAATAAAAAAAAAAAAAAGGAACAGTCCAGCGCCTTCGTCTTGGTCTGCAGGCTGTATCGGAGATACAGCCGCTATATTTAAACGTAGAATACGTGGTATGGTTAAGAGCATATCCAAGTCAAAAACGAAATCACACACTAAGAAAAAAAGGGTTTTTCCAAAATTTTACAAATTTACATACTTCTAAGTGAAAAGAACTCAATGAGAATATAAGCGAAAGCCCTATTTTTATTTTTATTTTATACCATTGTTTTTTTCTACAGCTTACTGAGATTTAAAGATTTGAAATTTTGAACAGAAAAGATATTTATTGAAAAAACTTAATATAAAATTGTTTGAGCGCTTGAAAGAAATTTAATTCAAACTGAACATTTGAAAACACATTTACATGTTGTGGTTGTAGCTAAGGGCGCAGAGATACTTGTTACTATTTGTTAACTTTCGGGAAGACTCAGGTTCGAATGCTGTTAAACGCAAAATATAAATTTTGATTTTTCTTAATTACGAAAAAGTATCAATAAAGTACAGAACGAAATCATATTCAGACGAAAAAATCTCAAAAAACTCTTTGAACTAAACAACAGGTCGTTTGGCGACATATCATATGTATGTGTTTTAAATTGAAACAAGGACGATATGATTTATTTTTTCTAAGTGCATATACTATACATAATGGAGTAAATGTATATACATACATACATGAAGTATTCGTTTTGCTTTTGTTGAATTGAATATACAAAATCATTACAAATTTAAAATAGAAACAGATCCACATTAACTGCAATCAACATATGTACGTATGTATGTATTTACATATGTACACACGCTGCGATTAGGTTATAAATAGCGCGCCTCTGTTTATCAAAAGCCGCATTACATACGCATACATACATTTTGTCTCCTTCCCACACTTCCAACATATGCACGTGTTTGCAAAATGATGACGAGGTGATTTTGTATGGAAAATCATTTATGCCCATATATTTGAATAAAATAAACATATATACAAGATATCAACCAATACTTCCCATACACCAAACGAAAGGAAAACTCTTGAATTTTTGATTAAAGAAAACAAAAACAAAATCATTCGAGCGGTTTTCGAGCATTTTGGTAATGAAAAAAATTTGCAAATTTTTTCAACAATTTTTTGCCTTAAAATGCTCAATATTTGTTAAATTTATATAAAATTTGTACCCGATAATATTTCTACTGCTCCAAAGAACCTATATCCCGAAAATGAAAGTTATATATGCCAACAATAAGTTGCTAGAGCACTTTAAAGGCTCAAAATTGACCCCAAAATAAGGCAATGTTTACCGTCGTTTTTACGACAGAAACCGAATTGGTTATTTACAAAAATGAATCTGTCGATAGGTTTGGAATTTTATCTTTGAAACGCCACACTTTTCTTTGAAATCGCTTTATTAGTTCTCGTGCAATAAGCGTTTTTGTGAAGCTCTAAAAATTACAACTACAACATTTGAACATAGCCCCCATACCTTAAGGTAAGACGTATTCTACGTCAAAATCGTATTTCTTGGGGAAAGAGTGTCCTTCGACACAAACACGAAATAATGGCATTTTTTTTCTTGTCCGTTTTCTTGAGAGCTGCATACTGGCCTTTAGTTGTAAAAGGCCTGATAATATGAAAGTTTTAACCGTTCCATATTTATATTGGGACGCCACTTGTATCAACTCACGTCGAACGAACGTTTAATACATTCAAGGTTTTTCTTCGCAAAAATCGAATGGAAATGCTGCCAGAAAACTTTAAAATGCATCTTGTGGTTCAATGTTGTTCAAATAGTAAAAGATTCAAAGTCAAAATTTTTCATATAATGAAACTAGTTCATAGTTTTTCTTTTTTTTTGTAAAATACATAAACATTTCTAGAATAAATGTAATTTTAGATTATTTTTCGGTTTTTGTCGTTTTTTAGTGCCTTGTTTTGCCTTTTTTGTGATTTCTGGTTCTAGTTTCCTGCCTTTCGCTATTTTACCTTTTATTTATAGGTTTTTAGATCCTAAAAGTTCGTTCCCTGATGATTATACCCGACGTGCTTCACTGCGCCTTAAAAGCATATTTGTGTTGTTTGATACCTGTATTACAATATTTCAACTATTTTATCAATTTAGTTAAAATCCATTTTTCCACCAGGTGGCCACCCTCCTCAAAAATATTTTCGGCAGTAAGCCTTCCTCTTCAGTTTGATACCCATATTGCAATATTTAACTTATCTTTTATCAATTAAATAAAATTAAATTAAAATTTTTAAACATGTGGCAACTTCCCCAAAAAAATTATTTCGTGGGTAAGCCTTCTTAAACCTCTTTGTCTCGATAGCCATATTGCAATATTTTCTTTATATTATCAATTTATTTAAACTGCATTTTTCAACCAGGTGGCAACTCTCTAACCAAAAAATTTTCTTTGTGATGCAGCAATGCATCTAGATGCTCTAGGAATATTTCTGCGCCAAAAAGAAAATCAATTTGGCAGTTAGGGATCGATATCAACGCCTAGACACCAAAATAACGTAAGCGACAGTTTTTTTCAAAATTTTCATTTTGATGCAGAAATGCATCTAGATTTCTCAAGGAATATTTCTGCATCAAAAAGAAAATTTTGAAAAAAATTCCGCTTACGTTAATTTGAATAAACAGTAGGCATTTTGATATCCGATTTAAGCTCTGTAAATATTTTTTTTGAAATTAAAAAATACTTTTGGAAAAATTTAAAGCAGCCCCTTTTTTATTTCGATAGACTCGGACATTAATTCCAGTAAACAGTCTATTATATCTAACCAGTCGCACTCGCAGCCACAATCCAACTACATAATTAGTCGTAATTTCTATTAAAAATTTTCACTCAAACCTAAACACATGCACATGCATACATACAATGCATATGCAAGTAAGTACTAAATAAATGTTCATAAAGGTTACATCATAAATTTTCTTGCTACAAATATGTATTTCAAGCGTAAAGGATAACAACACAGCCGTATAGAAAAAGTTGGCAGAAACAAATAAATCCGCTTAACTGAAAGCAGTAGAAGTAATGCATATAAAAAGCTTCACAAAGAGGGGGAAAAATATAAAAAAAAGAAGTTAAAAAAATACCACACCAAGTAATGGAGAAGCACTAAAAGTCGGACGGATTAGTGGCTTTGCCGTAAATTGTTGAGAAATAAATACGCTCGGCCTTTAGTCGGTCGCCAATTGTTGGTTGTTGTAAGGTCTCGTAGCATAGTGTCAACGAATATAAATCATGGGAAAAGGACAAGCCGTTACGGTTTATCTTCGCCTAATACCCCTCAGTCAGAAGAGTAGTCTACACAAACAGTAAAGAAGTGTTTATTATTGTTATATGTACTTACTCGTATGTATGTATTCGCACACGTAAACCTACATATACGTAGCTGAGAGCGTAGACATATACATATTTTTCAACATGCATTTAAGTATGACTAAACAAATTGTCTGTGTGAGAAAAATGTCGTTCGCAACCAGTTGTAGAAAGTTCTTTTTTTTTGCTAAATTTTACGCTGAGGCGCAGATGTCCTGTTTAACCCGACAGAAGCGTGATGTATGAGGTTATGATTCGATGCATTGTACATATAGACAGAGCGAGAACTGATTAAAGCTAAATGTGGACTTTTGGAAAATAAGAACAATAAATCAATTTTACATACTCTCACTAAATTCAAAAAGTGTTTGTGCCTTCAAGTGAGGTGAACAAAAAGAATTGTCAACAGTTTGTGCGAATAAATTTTAAAGTCGACTTTAATTTTTCAGTTTTAAGCTAAATTTTTATAAACATCTACTCTGTGTAATATTTATAGGGCAACCCGTTATGGAGAATTGTTTTCTGAAATGGCACTCATACAGGAATAAAATATTAGCTTGGCTGATAAAAATTGTTAGTAATATTCGGAGTAAAATGAAGCCTTAGAGAATTTACGTACATGTTGAAAATATAATCAATAACGTAAATATTGCAACAAAAATGGTTTACACATTGATAAATCGAAAATCTACCGATCTAAGCACAGATAATAAAATTATTATATTAAAAACAATATTTCACGCAATGATGCTTTATGCTTGTCCTGGTTGGGGAAATTGTGTCAGAATGTAAATGATATTGAGGCTACTGTGGTATTTCTCAACCATAAAACTTCACAGCATCTCTAATGTGAGCCTAATCGAAGGTTGTATCATGAAAATAACCGAAAGATTTCAGTTACTCTGTGGCATGCCTGACAACGAGTACATTTCCAATCTTTTCTAAAGCTAATGCTTTCCTATCATTTAATATTACATACAAAGACAACTTGGAATAAGTTTATTATGGTTTTATAACTACAATTAAAAATATTTTGGTATTTAACAAATAACCCCCTTACTTTACACTCACCTCAACTTACCTAACCACAACTCACTTCACCTCACGCCAAATTAACTCAACCCACACAAACTCACCATACCTCACTTAGAGACACCACAACTGATCCTACCACAACTTATTGCACCAAACCTTAACTCATCACACCCGCTCTCACCACGCCTCACCTAAGCTCACCATGCCTCAATTTGGGAACTATGTATATCGGAATTTTAGAGTTTCTCGGAACTAAATTAAGATTTTCACGACTATTTCGGAATTCTTGGGACTTTTTCGGGATTTACGAGCCTAGTGCGAGATTCCCGGGACTATTTCGTGACATGTGCGACTATTTCGGAATTTTCTTTGTATTATCGATGTTGATATGGATATATGTATTTACAGATACAGTTATCGATATTGTTGTATATTTATTTTTTCATTTATTTGTCGAAATTTTTAACGATACGATATGATAATCGATATTTTTATTGATATATTTATCGATATACATATTTAGTCTCGAAAAACATTTATATCTTTAAAATAAGATCATTACAACATAGATATAGCCCACATACTATTGATTGTTAAGATATGAGCAGTTAAAGGCACGAAATTTTGTACTCCACAATATTGGTTTGCCGGTAAATCCTAATAAATTTCAGAAAAATGACAATCACATGCATTGATATCGTTATCGTGGTGTTAACTGATCCGTATATTTATCGACGTAGCTATCGATACATTTTATAGGTATATTCGTCAATATGGATATCGATATGATTACCAAAATTCTTATCAATTAGTTTTTCGATATTATTATCGATATACTTATAAAGTACGTGCCTGAACTTGTATTATCAGGCTTGATTATCATCTACGCATTTGTCTGTATTGAAATCCTTCAATTTTTAACCGGAACAGTTACAACGTTTATTAAAAAAAACGCTCTTTAACAATTATTTAATGATTTTTATTTAATTACTCCTTAAATAACCGTTATTTCCGAATTTTATAAATAATAGCTATTTTTGATTATATGTCTTACATAACAGTTATCGAAGACTTATTTATAAAAGTCATAACTAAAAATCAGTCACGGACCTTTATTTTTTAAATCATACTTATAAAAGTCATTTGCATAAGTCGTAGTAAATTTTTGTTTAAATGTTAACGACTTTTATACGAATGATTTAAAAATAAAAGTCGGTGACTGATTTATATTGATGACTTTTAAAAGTAAAAGCCACTGTCTGATTTTTAATGATGACTTTTTTAAGTAAAAGTCTTCAATAACTGTTATCTAAGACATATAATATAAAAATCAAAAATAATTGTTATTTTCGATTTATAATATAAAAATCAAAAATAATTGTTATTTTTTTTTAATTTTGCTTAAGAATTGCAAATCAATTTTTTTTTTAAATTTGAGTCTCGGTGATAAAAGAAATCAATTGGTATCTATTAGAGCTCTCGATTTTGTTCGCACATTTTCAAACATCCCGGGTATATGAGCAGCGAGTACTCGCACACTTGTTCAATGCTCATTACTCGAAAATTATCGAGCATGAGCTCGAGCAATTCGAGTTTCTTCGAGTAACTTGAGCAATGTTTTTTTTATTATATTGACATTTTTGGTAGCAACTTTTTAAATTTTTCAATTTATTGATATATAATGCAAAGATTGTTACATTGGTATTTAATAATATAATTTATTTAACATGAATTAGAAAGCACCTGCTGACAAATTCAATTTACAAATTTTCTTTTGTTTATGAAATTGTTCAAAAACTCGAAAATTTTGAACAAACATTTGATCAGTTGAGCAATGAACGAGTTTCGAGCGAGTATCGAGCTACTCGCATGGCTCGATACCCGGGTATCTAGAGCTCTAGTATCTATCACTTAGTTGTAGAACATTTCCTTCATGGTGAATTTTTCCTTGACAGTTTCAACAATAACTGTTATGTTCGGTCCCTGATTTTAGAACATCGTACGGTTCTTTTAATTCACGTAACTTTTCTTCTTACCGATTTTTTCAGGCAGACTGTAGGTGTATTTTTGGTTCAATTCCACTGGTACATAAACACAACGAGTACATCGTTCAGAGTAAAATTGTACTAATTTCTTTCTTTTCGACTCAGCCTAAAATTATGATTACCTGGTAGACAAACCCTATATACGTACATACATTCGCAAATGAAAAAAAGAAAATCACACTTACCACACCAACCGAAAAGTAGTTGTTGATGATGTTGTAGGGCACTGTGCAATCTTTTTCCGGCTGCACTTTGATTTGCTTCGGCAAACAAGTCGATGCCTGACTTTTAGCTGCTGATGCGCCGTCCGTCGTTGTTGCAGGATCTGCAAATGCTGTTGGAGATAGAGGCGCTGCAACAGCCTCATCCGCCTCTTTGGCAGCGGGTGAATGCGTGTGAGAACACAGAAGGGGCAACAATGGCGTTGTAGGGGATGAAGGCGTTGTTGGCACTATAGCTGTGGTGGCCGCGGCTGTGGCTGCCGTTGCTGCGGCTACAGCTGAACACTCATCATCGTTGCTAATGTAACTAGTAGGGTTTGTGTGAGTATTGGCAGTGGCGCTGATGCTGATGCTACTGCTGCTGGTAGCTTCTGGGGGGGCTGATGTGCAGTGTGCAGTGCCATCTACCGGTATTGATATGCTTTTGCTGCTTGCTGGTCTTTGTAATTGTTGCTGTTGCTGCCCACTAGCTGCTGCTTGCTCTGCCGCCAACACGCTTTGGTCTTTCTGCACATTTTCAGCGTTGTTTGGAATGTCTGTTGGCGCATCGGTTGCATGCATTGAATTGAGCTCATCGAATGCCACAACACTATTGTTGCTTTTATCGCTGTTATTTTCATTGTTATTGGCACTGTTATTGTTATTTTTATCGCCATTATTATCATCATCATTACCAGCAGCTGCACTAACACCATCACTTTTAGCCGCTTCCGGCATTTGTGGTATGCCAGGTGATTGCAGGTCTTCTGATTGCGATTTTTCGTGATTTTCACTCTGTCGTTCCTGCTGCTGCTGCTGTTGTTGTTTAATAATCGTGCTGGCGCTGCTGCAACTGCTGCTGCTATTACTGAGTGTGGCGAGTATGCGTTTCGTTTCGAATGTCGACATTGATATGCTTTTGGTTGCGCGCCCAGTGCCACCGTTGCTCTCATCGCCAGCATCAGCACCAACTCCAGCGCCGTCACCGCAGCCGCCCGTCGTCGTCGTCGCCGCCTCTGTGGCATATTCAGTGGCTGTGGTAATCGACGAACTCATAGATGATGTTGACGCCATTGTGGACATGTGCTCATGCCTGGTGCTGCATATATTCGTACAAACGCTGGTGCTGCGATGAATCTCCTCGAATTTTTCGAAAAGCGCCTTCTCGACCACAACACTTTGTGATAGCTCAATCACTTTCTGCATATTCGAGTGAAGCGTGACCTGTGTGTGTGGAAAATCGGTAAGATAAATGCATATTGTACATATATATATATGTAAACAAGGGTATGTGGAAATGCTATGCTGAATGAAGTGGATTTCAAAAACACTTTGGGGCAAAATTGTGCGGGCGAGGTACAAATAAAGAAGCGCGGGTTTGTTGAATGTTGAATGATGAAATGTAAATTAAATATTTTTGAGAACTAAAAAAAAAAATAACAGCAAAATAAAAACCGCTTGTATGTTGTATATGACAAGACTGAGACAAAGTAGCCTGGGTATTAATGCTTTACACTACAAGCAATTGCCTGGTATTCTTCTTAAATTTACTACTAAAGCTTTGTATCCAGTTCACAAGAAAACACACGAGAAATATTTTTCATTCCTTATACAAAAAAAAAGAAACTTTTTTAGGGCTGTATTTTCTCGATTATTTTGGCAGAAGTCTTAAAGTAATTATACCGATTTAATAGTACCGATTTATTTTTTGTATGGAGTCTCATGCATATACATACGTACGTACATATGAGACAGTCTTTGTCAGCGGAAGCCCTCATTCACGCCAAAATTGGTTTAGGTAAAAAAACTCGGCAAGGTATTAAAATTTTAGTAAAAGTAAATGTTTTTTAATGCCGAGTGGCTTTTTTTCAAAATTCATAATGGCGGATCCAATATGACAGCTAATTAAAAACATTTCTTTGGATTCACTTTGAAATTGTTACTCCGGTGTTTTTGGTGTCGCTGATCACCAATCCGGTGTTCCTTTTCAAAATTAGCGACCCTAAAAACCCTCAAGTGAACAAGTTTCAGAAGGATTCGATTAAGTTTTGAAAAATTATCCGTCATATTGGGTCCGTCATTTTGAAATTAAAACAAAAATAATACCCAAAAAGCACACGAGTAAAAATTTTGAAGTGAATCCGATGATCGTTTTAATTAAATTAAATTAATTTAAATTAATTATTAAAATTTTAAGACCTTGACAGAATTTTTTTCTAGAAAAACTAGTAGTGGTCTTACGTTGACAGTGAAGGTCTGATATTTACATACATCACATATGTAAGTCATCATTTTCAGATTCAGATTCTGAGGAAGACCCTTCCCTGCGTCATTTAAAAAAAATTGGTCTGAGATGCTATGAACTCACCGGAAAAGCGACGAAGTACACAGGTGGTTAGGTTAGGCTAGGTTATGAGGGCGAAATTGGATTAATAATATTAATTTAATATGCTGAAATTCTGTTCCATGATATCTTTTAAAATTGGGAGAGGAGAAAAATAAGAACAAGAGAATAGAAACGTTTATGGTAGAATAGCGCACCTCACAATGAAGGTTTTAGCTCTATGAGCTGACTTAACCCCTATCTGTCCAGGAGCAGCTCACCTGTGGACAACGAAGACTCCACATTCCCACTATCCTTCTCAAGAGAGTCATATCTTGCTAGATCATTCGCCATACAGATTCAAGGATTCATGGAGTTAAATAATATACTAACATCGATGAGAGATCCTAGCACTAGCACTTGTATGCTTACCGACGCCTAGGAAGGCTGCATGTCAATCATAATCAAGCCAGAGGCCAAAATTACGCGGATTAATGCGTGTTTTCTTCTCTTCAGTGAATTTTATGTCTTATCACACATTTTTAATTGGTTTCTGTTACCTTTAGTTTTACTCCACGTACCTACTAATATTTCACTGGCGGCTGCTGTGGTTAGAAGTGCGCACTACCATTTCGAAGGCCTGGATTCAAGTCAACTTTCTGACCAACATCAAAAAATAAAACATAAATAAACGGCCAATTTTCTGCAATTGTTGTCTGCTGTCTATATCTCATGCTTTTCATGGTGGGTATATGTATAGATGAGTATATATGTATATATATATATAATTCAAGAGCTCATATAATACTTTCTATGCACTTTATTTCATAACGCATTTACTCCTTCTAAGCTTACTTATGTACTCATTTAGCTGTTAAGCATTCTCTTACAAACCCTTTTTTTAACTTTCTCCTTTTAAATGCACTCATACGTGGCGTATTAGTTACACACACATTTGAGTAAACGCAATTAGAAATGAAGTAATCTTGTAGTTTGACACTTATGCACTTAAGCAAATTGCAACTGGTTCATTAGAAGCGGCAAAAAGATTATCTTAACGCAATTGCTTTTAATTGCTTTCAGTACGCAAGCCACTTCAAACTACCTACAAAAATGTGTACATACATGCGTACACCTCTAAGCAGGCTCAAAGAAAGTTCTAAAGTTCGATTGCACAGAAACGAAGCGATAAAAAATTAGTTTAGCAACAAAAAAGTTTTGCAAGCTTGCAAGCTTGAGAGTTAAAAATCCTTCGAATTGGTAAATCGAATTTCAGAGTTTTGATATTTTTATTCTGTTTTCTTTTTGTTTTTTTTCTTTGCTTGGTGCGATCCACAAAAAGTTTCCACCGGAATTACACTACAATATTTGTAATGGCATTTAAGCTCAACTTTGACGGAGTATAAAACTATTTGTAAAAAGTTTGCGTATGTGTGTGTGTGTGTGTGTGCAAGGGTGAGAGGCGGTGCTTACACAATTGACCCATGCGTTGTTTTTTTTTTTGCTTGCAGCGATCAAATGGCTTTCGTACACGGTGGGCAGGAAGCAAAGATAGGTTGCATAAAAATGTCGACAAAAACTGAAAGCAGGGTTGTATTTGTTGATATTTTTAGGTTAAGAATCCCTTTGAATTGAAATCCTAGCTGCTCCTGTTTTAAAGATATCCACATTTTACATAGTTATGATAGGACCGACTTTTGCGAAAGAGAAAAACATCCTTGTGAATTAAATATTCAACAATGTATGTGTGAGTAAATGTGTGTATATATATTATGTGAAAATATAAGTTTATGTAAGTTCTTAGCCGGTTTCAATCGTTTCCAAGGCGTACCACGTAGAGGCAACTTACTTTGCACCTCTTTGTTCTTTTTTTGGTTTTTTTGGTTTTATTTTTTTATATTTTTTTCTTGCTTTATTTTTTTATATTTGTTTTTTGTTTCCTTTTATTTTTTTTGTTGGCTTACCATATAATATAGTCACGCATTTTAGTATTTAAATATTTTATTATTTAGTTAAGTTTTTATATATGCTGGAATGAAAATGTCATTACAGTTTTCTTCAGCCGACTCACAAAAGTTGGTTTATCAATCATATTTATTTTGAATCTTTCCCAGAATTTAATGAATTCCCTACGAACTGACTTCCCGGCCTGCTCGGACCATAATCCTAAACCATCGTTATTCAATAATGAAATAGATTGCTTTAAATGTTTAAGGATAAAATGGATTTTGACAGTTTGAGAAATTCCAGTACTTTTCAAAGCTGTGCGGAGTTCGTTAAGATTTTTATCAAAATTACTAAGATCCGCTTGTTTTGCGGAAAACCATGTATTCACGATTTTGCTCATGGCTTTGAACGAGGCAATATATTTGGTATTGTTTTTACTGAGAGTTTCTTCCATACAAACTATGTTCGACATTTTTTTGTATGTGGAAGACATTGTCAGCAAAAAATAAATAATTGCAAAAAATCAACGAAATTTTCTGGTAACTTCAGACTTGCACTTTACTAATTGGCTCAAAAGCTACATTTTAAACATTTTTCTAAAAGATCTGATTAGAAATTGTGATCAGATGAAAGTGTCTCCGAGCCAATAATTTTGTACGGCACGGTACTTATAAGTAATCTAGGTTTCACGAAAAAAAAAAAAACAAATACAAGGTGACATTAAAATATCAGTCATTTGTTTCGTTGCTGTGAGCTTGTTTCAAAACTTCTGGCTTATGCTATAATTGTAAAACTCTGTGCATGTCATTTTAACGTATTTAGGTACATACCCCCCAGTAAATTCCCCCAGTAAATTCATAAAATTTTTCTTAATATTACAACGCCTTTTTCTCTCAGCGTAGTCATTTTTAAGCAAAATTTGTGCAATCAAATCGAAAACCGGGACACTTAAATGAAACCCGGGACATTTTAAGGTTGGACCGGGACACCGGGACAAATAGTCTAAAACCGGGACATATCCGGGAAAACCGAGACGTCTGGCAGCCCTACACACAAAGCGCATACTTTCATGCGATTTTCTTATGATCGCATTTGTGTTCTGGATGTACAATAGTCATTATTTCCTGACAGAAGAGTACATAAATACCAAAATAAATCTCATACAAGCTTTGAATTTATTTACTTATTATGCGGAGTACCGTTGGCCTAAGTTAGAGCATTTTTATTTCTTGCACAAGCGCAGTTCGACTTGCCTGCGCTACTTGCTTATAGCAACAAACCTTTAATAAAAAATTACTACCGTATTATATAGCATACAATATTGTATACATACATACCTATATTGCGATATTGAAAGTGTTTGTAATGAGAAAGTTCACGCTACAGAAAAAGGTAATTGTGGTGTTTTATCTAAGTTGTATACCGGTAGCGCCCAATAAATCTCGATCAATTATTCTTTCGGTAGGGAAAAATGAAAATGTTTCACATTGATTTGATACGTTTTAGTGAGTTAAAAAAGGGGAACAGATATGTATGAGATTTCTTTTCGTATAAATATGCTCTAATTATCGAGAAGTACGCCTTCCAAATATATCCTATCAGAAGTATATAAAATATGGATATCTTTAAAACAGGAGCAGCTAGGATTTCAATTTAAGCGGATTCTTAACCTTAAGATATCAACAAATACAACCCTGCTTTCAGATTTTGTCGACATTTTTATGCAACCTATATTCGCTTCCTGCCCACCGTGCGTACTAATTGGATTTTGGCAAGTGCCAACCAATGCCACTTGATATGGGCCAATGCAGTGGGAGGTGCAACAGCAAAAGTGTGCAAAAACGTGTAGGACAAAGATGATTTCAATTAAAATGTCACCGCGACATAGAAGAAACTCTGCGAGGAAAGGGCATGAGAGAGATGCATAAAAAAAAAAAAAACAAAAAGAAATATGAAAGTGTAAGCCATGTGTATTTGCTACTGGGTAGTAGGGTGGAACAAAAAAAAAAATAAAATAAAATTTTTGATTTCGAAATTCTAATGTTCATCTTTCGAAAATCTCTCAAAATGTGTGTTTTTATACTTTTTTAAACGATTTTCTAGAAAAATTTTGAGTATGTAGTCTTGTAGTATGACAAAGTGGGAGTTTCGGCATTTTTTATATATCACCAAAAAAATTAAAAAAAATGGGCAAAAATTAACGCCACTTTTTAGCAACTTAAAGTTTGCAGTAGAATTTAATGGGCTAAAAAAACTGCATACTCCCTCATAATAGCAATCTTTTAAAAAAAATGCATAAGACATGGTTCAATCTAATCATCGTATTTAACTTTTCCGCACTATTAGAATTTCGCAATCGAAAAATTGATTATTTCGCAACACCCTACTGGGTAGACATGACGCATGAGTGATGTTTTTCATCAACCGACATCAGCGACTAAAAATGTTTGCAATGATTTGCACTGATTTCATTGCTGTTGTGTTTCTGTTAGTCTTACGAAAGCAACATTTCTTTCCTTTTCCTTTATTTACTTACCTTTGGTCGAAGTACCTCCTCCACAGGCACCGCATTCGTCACCTCGATACTCCAACGATCTAACATCACAATCGATGACCGCTTAATCTTCTCCATTAGCTTAGGGATATTTTCGCCCTCATAGCCACCACCCCAGCGTAAGCAGCGCGCCAAGTCGTTACCAGTGCCCAGCGGTATGACACCAATGGCTGGTTGTGTGGCAAGTTCAATGGAATCTGAGTTGAATGGGTGGAGAATAAATAGTGATACAATTATTTAATTACATAAGCACTCATATCATGACGGCGGTGAGAAGGGTGACAGCTTGAAATATGTTAGATTAAATGTAGCTTTGTTGAAATAAAAAGCAAACGTTGTTTCAAAGCTCTAAAGCTCGATGCCAAAGGCGTTTCATGTTTTTTACTTAAGCGCTATAAACTGGTTTACCTTGCTTAATTAACTTACCCATCGCCTCCAGTACCCAACCGACTGTGCCGTCACCACCGCAACAAATCACTTTGAAATTTGGTAAATCCTTGAAAAGCGTTAAACCTGCAGAAGCGCAGGTGTTGAAAGAAAGGAGAGAAGTATGACAGAATAAAAGCAAATGGCTATAGAATATTCAAGAACTAGAAATAAATAGATTTTTTTTTTTCTAGTTTAGAATAAGAATAAATAATATTTTGATTTTCGGTAAAAAAATTTCCTTAAAAACCAAACCTAAATAAATTTTGAATATGAACCCATGCCCAACTCAAGTTTCAATATTTTTTTTAAATATAGTTAATAAAATTGTAGTGGTATAATTTAAGGAAGAGTCAAGCTGGATTATTAATCAAGTGCACATACATAATTGGGGGTTTAGTGTGGAAATAGGAAGAGGGCTGCGCTAAACCGTTTTGAGTGCAGCTTGCCTTTAACCACAGACACATAAACTCTAAAATACACCTTCAACTATTTTCCAACACGTAATCGATGGCCTTGAGGTCTTGAAATGATGACGAATATTACTCAAGGTAGGTGTGGAGATTACTGACCCTGAGTTAGGCCTGAAACAATCAGGAAAGATTTTACAATGTGTCAGCAAGAGCGCAGTATTGAGGTGAAGTCAGAATTCAGTCTTAGGGAACTCAACATTGTAGTATCTCCACAAGAAAATCAATAACCGTGTGTAAGAGCAAATGATAAAGTAAGCCGATCTGAGGACGGTCCCCATAAACTCCACATCTTCTGCCTGGTTCCAATGACGCTCTCCGCGACTAACTTACTAGTAGAGAAGGGGACATTGTCAAAAGCGTAGACCACAACAGCGAGTGTTTCGAAATATTTGTACATTAGGGTGCCTCAGAAAAAAACCGTTGCGGGGTTTCCACCGGAATTATAAAATTTAATATATTCTAAGACTTCCGCCGAAGAATAGCACATTGATGTATAGCTGAGTCGCAAGTTTACGAATGTGCTACTTGAGAAGCTGGACAGACTTGAAAATACGTCTTGAAATCTCACTATTTTGAAATATTTTAGCGGTCGTCTAAAAATATAATACGCTTTATAATTCTGATGAAAAAACAGTATCGACAAGTGATGCACCCTAATGTACATACATAGCTGAAAAAAGCGCCGGAAGCCTGAAAAGCGCAGAATGCCTAAAAGCGCCAAGTGAGAAGTTCTACTATCTTAATGCTGATATTTGTTGATTTTAGCAACCAGATTTTAAAAACCCTTAAAAAGATGCCCCGCTTCGATTTGGAGCTGCTTTAATAATAAACCATTTGATACTAGATGCTGGAATGCACCATACAGCTTGAAGAATCTCGAATGAATATACATATGTATATATTTCTAACTAGAAAAATTGGTTGAAGCTTATAAGACTGAAACCACCGGCATGTGCTAGCATTCGATGCATATACTTATATTTGGAAATTTAATATTAAAAAAATATAAAAAAAATTCTTGAGAAAAAATTTAGTATAAATTTCATTTTCATTCACACGCACTATCACTTGCTTACCTTCCTTCGGTCCACCCTTGGATAGATCATAAACTTGCCTCGGATTGAGCATATATTGGAATTTCCGCAATATGCGATCACCTTGCCGGCCGCCGCTTTTCGGATTGACGAACACCAACAGCGGACAGCTACTTTCGTTGGGCGGGGTAATTTGAAAGTGTGTGGCCTGATGGATTTGATTTGATTTCTTTTATTAGTAAAAAGTTCATAATTGCAGATATAAACAGTTTTTTTTTAAGCACAAGATATCGATTGCACATTAATTTGGGTTAGTGGTTGCGTTTGCGGTTGGTTGATTGGTTGTTTGGTTGGTTATTTGGTTGAATGGTGATAAGCCGATTGGATTGATGTGTTACAAGCGTGATGACAACACAGACACGTAGGCGTATGAGTGACATTTTTATGTTTTGTTTTTGGATTTTTGATTGTCGTTTGGTTTTTTTTTGGGATAGGCGAGTCAAGAGATATAAAAGGGAGGGAGTGGAGAAGACAAAGCAATGTTAATGAATTAATTTTTAAATCTGTGATTCTTTCGGTGAAGACATAAAAAAGACGCATACATGTTTCTATATACTATATAAACATTCATAAAGAGGTTAATTATAATTAATTTGTTAATTATTTTTTAATTATACACTTAAGCTACTGACTCAATCGCTTCACATTTATAATTATTTTTTTCATTGATTTTAAGTTTTTTTTGGTAAAATGAAAATATTCGCCATGAAGATTTTGTATAGATTTTAACTAAAGTGCTTCTGTACCTAAGTACTTGGTACTAGAAATTTTTTTTGGTACACGGTACTTGGCTGCTTGGTGTGAATTTGACCTTTCTGTTTGATTCCAATCTGAATTAAGAGACTTAAGAGGGATTAATAAGTTTCACTTATTTTGTCAAGATTGACTAATTTTTGACACGCTATGCTATAAATTTAAGTTAAGTATTTATTGACTTATGCCAGTTGAGGAGGAAATGTATTTACTTTTAGCTTTTACGTAAGACTTCAGTTACTACTAAATTATTATTATTATTATTATTTTTTAAATTTAAATGTCATGGAATATTTTCTTAGACGCTTTCCCGATGATGAATACTAAATATGTAATAAATTCTTAGTTTCCTTTACTTTGCCAAAAATTGGTTTACAATCTTTTAAATTTTAAATTTTTTTTCTGTAATTTCTGATAATTAGCAAGACGCCTGCTTTGATGATAACTTGCAATTTAATTGAATCAGAAATCTAATTATTTCACCAGCAAGAAGTACAAAGACACACACACACACACATGCATACGTTCTTAATTCAACATGAAAAATTATTTACTAAAAAACAAAGCAAAGCATAATTAACTCACTTTGCTGGCTTGATTTACTGAGCGCTGGCGATCCAAGACTGCCGGACAGATGGCCGTTGGAGGTACAATTAAATCCGCATACTCGCCGAGTGTGCATTCCTTTTTCACCGAGGAGGCGCAGCGATTATGAAGCTGCAAAGAGAAATTAAGCAGAGGAAAAACAAGAAAACCGTAATTAGAAAAGGCTGAAAGAAAAAAAATGGAATTTGTGGAAAGAACTCTGAGCTTTAACTAAAACTCAGCATGTCAAAATGAAGTGCGGTGGACGTGCCGAAGCGGATGGGCGCACTGTTTCTAACGACTTAGCGAAATTAGAATAAGTGTCCAAAAACAGCTGTCGAAATGTGACACATTTCTTTATTGTGTATCACAAACTAACTAAGAGTAAGTTGCTTTTGTTGCTTTTTTTTTTTTTTGGATTCCTTTGTCTCTATTGTACCTTTTTTTTCGCTGCGTTGGCGTTAAATATTGAACACGTGTCGACGAAGACGCTGGCTACGTGCGCGCAAAAATTATTCAAGCACACGTAGTATATTTAAATGAGTAACAAACAGCATTCATACATATAAAAATATGTACATATATACCTATGTATGTATAGCAATGCGTTGTGGGTAGAGAGAGTAGTCATGAGCACAATGGGGTGCAGGAGAAACGTGGGAGTCACAACGAAGGCAGGTAGTGAAAGTAGGAGTGGGCGCTTTCAAAGTAAGTACTCGCACAATAAGCAGCAGCAGGGGGAAAAATAAGTATGAATTTGTAAAATTATGACCTCCTCATCACTGCCTAGTTTGCTGTGTCCTGTGTTGCTTCTCACACCCACCCACCACCACCCATTTAGGTTAATGAAACTTTCGTTTATTGCTTGTTGTATTTTTGAACTCGAAAATTTACGGCTAATTAATTGGATTAGGATCTCGTTAGCGTAAAATTTTCAACTGTTTTATTAGTCATTTAGTTTGCTTCATTTGTGCCAGTGTATGCATGAAAATGTTTATAATTAGAATGCAAACACAAATTAAATTATTTTGTGTTCAAGTTTTGAAAGGCTATTGGTATGGTTAATTGTAATATCTACAGTCGACTGTTAAGTATTTTATTTTTCGTAATTTTTTATAAAAATATGGTTAATTCTACGACCAAGACCCCACAAATCCGAGCTCCAAACCTTGTTCAGAGTTAAAGAAAATTCTGCAAATTTTCATCAAAATATTACACTTTTTAATTACACTATTTAGAAAAAAACAGAGTATGCAGTTTTTTAGCCCATTCAATTTTAGTATAATAATGTGCAAGTCTCAGGTAGCTAGAACTTACTAATGATTTTTGGAATTTTTTTTTTGTTGAAGGTGTCGTCCATTTGCTCCATATCAAAAAAAAAAAAAAACGAAAATATATTTATATGGTGAAAATGAGCGACACCTTCAAGAAAAAAATTTGTCAAAAATCATTGCTAAGCCCAACCTACTTCAGACTTTATTATACTAAAATTGAATGGGCTAAAAAACTGCGTACCCAACTTTTTTCATAAGAGTGTAATTAAAAAGTGCAATATCTTAATGAAAATTTTCAGAATTTTCTTTAATTTTCTACATAAATAATATTCTGAAACTGCTGCTAAAGCATACAAGCATTACCTTCCCCAAAAGCTCCGTGCTCGGCCCATTACTATGGAGCGCCATGTACGACGGTGTCCTGCGCCTCAAAGTTCCCAAAGGTGCCGAAATAATCGGCTTTGCGGACGATATCGCCTTAGTCGTCACTGCTGAAAAGCTTAGAGAAATTTGTGAAATAGCAAACGGAGCTATAGGGTCCGTTAAGCCATAGCTTACGCAAAATGAACTACAGGTCGCGGAGCACAAAACAGAGTCAGTGCTCATATCCAGCAGGTAGAAGTTGAAAAGACAACGTATCGCCTGCGCGCGCCTCGAGTATGCTGCGCGCTTAAAACCATATCAGACGAAGCAGCATAAGTAATCGCCGGAAAGTATCCCGCTGATATACTGGCGAATGAAGCTTCAACTCTTGCGAAGAATAAAATGCCAGCACCCAAACCTGGCAGATTTGATGAAGCAACGCGTCAAAGCGCCGTTGGATATATCGCTGCATTACAGATTTGAAAAGCTGGATCTGACACAATTTTTAACAGGCACGGATGTTTTAAAGCATACCATCACCGATTCAAACACGAAACGGATGCTATATGCGACTTCTGTGGAGCAGACACAATAGAAGACGTCCACCACATCTTGTTTGAGTGCGGGCGATTTAACAGAACCAGACGCAAACTTAACAATATAGCTGTCACTCGTAGACACTATGCTACAAAGCAGCGAAAAATGGACCATGGCAAGTGACGCTATAGCAGAGGCGATGAAGAGACTAAGGACCCTCGAAAGGCTGTGGCGTAGCAGCGGCGACTAAGCGGCCTTGCCCCCACGAAGTAATGCTTGACGGTGGTCCCCTGGTGTGGGGAGTTCGAAGAAAAAACAGGTTTGTCCTGGTTTCATAGGGCCACTTGAGCGTAGTGCGCTATCACAACGCCCCTGAAAAAAAAAAAAACACCAAAAACCTTCGCGTGTACATGTATGGCACTTGTATTGGTGTCAATTGTGAATTGATTTTTTTCGGTATTTTAAACTCGTTTGAAATTTGAGTAATTTTCTGCACTTCGGCTTTAAAATCCATTCCAAAACCTTTCTAATGAAATTAAATTCTTTTATTTTTATATTTTTTATTTTTATTTAATTTCTTTATACTATACCACTATTACCAAAAAAGAGAAAATGGAATAACGGATGATAATAATATGCTATTATTATTTTAAAACTGATTTTCACTAGAAAATAAAACCGCAATTCAAGTCAATTATCTAACAAAACGATAAACACCCCTCTGGCATGGCATGCAGTTGAATTATATTTCGCGTGACAAATCCCTCCACAAAAATACACCAAATGCATACTAATGCGACGATATACATAAATACATACATACATACATACTAAAACGCAACGAAAACATTTACTCATTACTTCAGTGTTGCCATTTTGTAAATCTAACAATGCAAATTGCAAGGAAATAATAGGAGACAAGAGACATGCTGTGACGGCCGTATTGAGGGAGGAGTGCAATGTGACGACAAATGCATTGCACCATGCGAACGACATTGTTATTGTTGCAATATTGCATGTCAATTTAAAATTGCGAATTGCTGTCAATAAAGCTGTGGTAGCGCGCTAGTAGCAAAATGTGGGATTGTGGCTGAAAAGTGGTAGCTGCGGTAAAAGTGTGGAATTTCTAAACATATGCAAATGCGTACACTACTACATAAATACAACATATCGCTAGCAGAAGAGTGAAAAGTTGCTAAGTCTACTTTTTGTTGAAAACTTATATTTTGATACAGAAGGATAGGGAAATTCAAAAAAACATTGTTTCGAAAAGGATACACGTAATTGTCTTATTTATTCTAGTTTATATTCATTGAAAGGAAAACCGATAAGGTCAAATTAGAACGGAGTGTCTGAATATAGATCGAGCCCCTCTGATTCGTATGGAGTTTTGCCCTTGAACAGACAAAATGCGAAATACTCGAAGAAAATTGCTATAAGAAGTTTTTTCCTCTCCTGTAAAATTTGTTAAAAGGGACTTAGCAGCTTTTCACTCTAAGCTAGCCATATGTAAAAATATATCTATGTATAGTATTTATATATGGAAATGAAATAAAAAAATGTAAACATAGAAGAGGTGTCACAAAATAGCAAGGAGCGAGTTAAGGCAAACAACTTGGATTGACGGGTAGGGTATGGGAAAGGGGTGTGTGAAAAAGGGGGGGGGGGGGGGGGGGGGAATTTCACGCCACCAAGCTGTTACGGGTATTGAAGCTTCGTTGCGTGGTTGAGGACACGTACGTAGATACCGCAGTGGACGTGACAGGTGGCAGACGCTGGCTAAGTGGACGACAGCTGCATAGTGAACAGCAGAAGAATTTTAAAAGACACTTCACTGCCATGCGCTGTGCTGTCGTAGTTTTGGTTAAGGCAGCGATTGTGCAAAGGTGGTTGCTTGTATTTCCAGACGCAATCGAATTTTCATACCTAATGCAATTTATGCATTATTTAGAGTTGAATTTATTTTTTTTTCAAATGCATGCCACCAACAACTTTGGAAGCATAGAATAATTTTATCAAATTTATACACCGCACTGATATGAAATGCAGTTTGTATAATATTTTTAGGCATTAAATGCTGAAATAAAAAATGATTAAATCAAAGTCGTTTTAGGACCCACCTGATTTCGGAGTATGCATCACTTTCTTCTATTATTGACGTCTACAAGAGGGTATAAAAAACACAGCGCCGATAAAAAAACAACGAACTAGATATAAATTCAAACAACAAAAACATCAATATCTTCAAAAGAAATTGGAAAAGGGATGAACCAATTGAATCATACCACCGTGGGTTCAAGATACACTTCTCTAAAGGTGTTATATGTACATATTTCTGAGTATAAATCTGGATGAAATGGGACATTGCTTCTTAGAAATGTCTTATTTGAATGAACATGAAGTGATGGGAACCACATCAAGGGACATCGCGAGGTGCCTCAATATTACGTGGATCGCAGATCTTTATCAAATTTTAGTCTAACAGATCGTGGAAAAGTATTGCTGGAGGCATCGTCGCCTTAGACAGAGAAAGGACTCGTCATCCCCGATTTTATCATCTCATTGTCCCTACAACTGCTTTATGCGGGTGCGTTCTAATAGATAAACCGCCAGCTGTGTTGGTTCTTAAGCTCATATTTTATTTGTTAGCTCAATGTTGAAAATATACTCTATTTAGACTTTTCGTAGTAAACTATAGTGTATATCATAGCTATACGACACACACATATTAACAGGTGTTGTCCATTTATTTTTATTATTTGGTTTTAATTATTATTATTTTTTTATTAAAATGTAATTCATTCCAAGTTTCAAAATTTGTACAAAAATTAAAGCAAAAAAAATTAGCAAAGTTTCATGAAAAGAATTGAAAGGGCTATAAAAAAGCATATATAGTGCTCACCATAACTATATGACACTCACATATTGAAAGGTTTTTAATATTAATTATTATTTATAAAGCTATACTTTATCCTTTAACAAAAACCGTATAAATAAAAAAAAAGTATAATTTCAAAATTGTGTAATATTAAAAAAAGGGTCAACTAATTTTCGTTAAAATTTCGAGCTTTTTAATTCAATTTCTTAGAAAGATTTTGTTTATGCAGTTTTGTAGCACATTCAGTGGACGTTGAAGTTCGAATAAGCTGGGACTTGCCGTTGATTTTTGGCAATATTTTTTTAATTTTTTGTTGACGATGCCAGACATTTTCTTCCATTCGAAGTTTGTTCGGCGATTTTTTCATATGGAGAAAATTAATTGCACCTTAAAAAAAAATTTTAAGATCAACGGTAAGTTCCAGCAACTTTAAGTTTGCATTGTATGTGTGTATTTTTGGATTGGCGTGAATATTGCAATTCAATCGTATGTACCTTAATTATTCCTATGAATTTTTTTTTAATCTTTTTATATCTAAATGCTTTCTGTACAACATTTGTCCTGAAAGATTAAATTACGACAAAGTAAGATTAAATGAAATTTCATCAGCTACTTATACATACAAGTAAATTATATATAGTTTTTTTATCTTGAAAACAACTTATCCTGTATGAAAGAAAACTGGTTAAATATTCATGGGGAAAGCTTTGTTCGAAGAATTTCGGAATGCCTTGCAAATTAAATGGATTAAAGTTAAAAATGCAACACATATTCGAAACTATGCATACATACATATGTATGCATATATGTATGCTTGTGTGTGTAATTAACTATTCAAATCAATATGCGGAATACGCTTTGAGCTTGACACAGGATGTAATAGAATACACAATTACGGTAATTAACCGTTGATTGGAGTTAAACTGGGCAAGATTTACATAGTGCATATGTGTACATATATACATACATATGTATGACTAGTAAGAGCAGATGGGGTTTGTACAATAACTGACTATAGTCAGCCACTTAGCTTTACTTAACTGCTAAGGCCCAAATTTGAATTTGTAGGTGAATACTGTTGCGATGTATGATGTAGCAAAAAGCTTTGCTTTAGCAGCAGCAGCGCCAGAAATGCATTACCAAGGCAATAATAATGCTGCTGCTTTATGGGTGTATGTGCATGTGTGGTTGTACATATCGAGCCATATCCGCCAAAAAGACGTAAGCGATTTTTTTTTTAACATTTTCTTTTTGATGCAGTAGCGCATCCAGATCCTCTAGGAGTAATTTTGCATCAAAAATAAAATTTTGAAAAAAAATCTCGCTTACGTCTTTTTGGCGGTTAGGGCACGTTATTATCTAGATAGATAGACAGAAGTGTTGCATGCGTGTATCAACATATGTATGCACGCTTCTACTTGGGTAACTAAGTACGTGCGCGCTGTAATTGATCAGCTTTGCTGCTTATCCCAGGACTGATTTAAGGCTTCGCACTAAGCTTCAGCTTCACTTCGATGTTGCATAATGCAATATGTATTTCCTATGCTAACACTCTGCTCTAATATCTTCTGCATTCACAGGCAAAGGAAATTCATAATTCAACTGCACGTTTCTCAGCTCCAGCTTCCGCTTCCACCTCAAACTGTTTTCAATTTCATTTCATTGTTGATTGTTGTCAACATCTAACAACTTCAACAGCAACTTCAACTACGAACATATGTACATCAACACTTACCATCATGTGACACCAACGACATGTCAGCCCGGTGATGCCGTGATATGCCTTGATGCGTTTGCGGCACTTGGAGCAGCGACCGTAACAGTTACCTTCGACCCAGTGATGTAGCAGATCGCCGCCACCTTTGGCCTTCTTCGATTTGACGTAGGTGGTGATGCAGGAGGCGGGCGCATGTTGCACGCAACGTTCATGTACCGTATATTTGCATACTGCATATTATTTGGTTGTTGTTTTTTTGTGTGTTGTGTGTTGTTGCATGTTAACAAAGCCATTGTTGTTGTTAACGTTTTATGTAACGCGTTCAAAAATTGTTGTTGCCATCAACATCGTGAGAGTGTGGTTGTTAATTCATTTTTTATTTTTTTTTTTATTTGGAAATTTTTGTTTTTATTGTTATGTTGATTGGTCGGTTGTTCGTATGGTTAGTAAAATGCATTGGTAAACATGACAGGTGTTCAGCCAACATTTCAGTATTGCATATCCACAGACCGTTCGCGTGTCGCATTGAATTTGGTCGCCGTTGTTAGCAGCGTTTGGAAAGAGAGAAGAAGAGAGAAATGTGTTGAAAAACATTTGTTAATTGCGATTTCATGTCAACTCGAACAGCATTGCTCTCGAATGGCTATTTGCACGTTTTTAGACTTTAGTTAACTATGTTCGTGCATTTTTTCAGTCGCAATCGCTTGCATTTAAGTTCTTAAAATTATGGAAATAGTTGAATTTTACCAGAAAGCGCTAAACTAGCTCTGGTTTCCCTTACTTTATTTAACGTTTAATATTTTTTTATGAAAGTTTAGTCGACAGCTTTAAAAAAGCTATACAAATATAAATTTCAGACTTTGTGCAAAAATTGTGAAAATTATACCAAAATTTCTAATTTTTTAATCAGAATATTTAGAAAAAATTTGGTGGCCAGCTTTGTAGTCTTTTAGACTTTAGTATACTAAGGTTAAATTTGATTTCTGGCAATTTTTTGTTGATGGTGTTACGCATTTTTTGCATACAAATTATGTCGAAAATTTTTTTTTATATCGAAAAATATGCGGAACACGGACGAAAAAAAATTACCAAAAATCAAACTTGCACATTGTTAAACTAAAATTTTATTTTAAATAAACTGCAAAGCAAATTTTCTTCTAAAGATTACAAATTCAGAAATTTTAGTGAAATTTTTAACAATTTTCATAATTTTTGCACAAAGTTTGAAATTTGGATTTATATGGTATTTGTTAGGAAACCAGCTATACCTACTTTCATAAAAATATTACATCAAAAAATAAAGACTTGTTAAAATATTGCGTCCCAGTTTATATTTGGGTCACTGTCTTAAAATTTTTGACTCAAAAACTAACAGCCTTATTCATAATAAAAAAAATTGGTTTGAGATGCTGTATAAATTAAAAAACTTTATCGCTAGCTTAGAGTAAAAAGAATTAAACCGAGGACTTAAATCATTTAGGTAACGATCAATTTTTAATGTCTCTCGTCTCCTATGTACATCAAAAATTAGTTTTCACAAAAAGTGCAATTAGCAACTTTTAAATAAACTTATATATACATTTACTGATTTGATGATTTTTCTTTTTAACCGACTTCAAAAAAAAAGAGGTTATCAATTCGTCGGAATATATTTTTTTATGTATGTTACCGCATAGTTTTGGTCCACGTTAACCGATTTCTTTAATTATTATTTAAAGAAAAGGTGGCTCCTCAGAGGTGGCCCCATATTAATTTGGTTTAGATCCGATCATTGGCATAAATAAATTAACGGTGCTCTTAAATTTTTATAAGAGAATTGAAGTCGGTTTTATTTTTTGTTTAAAAATTATTTGTTTCAATTAAATTTTTCTCTAGTTTTAGTTTGTATAGTTTTAAATAGAAAAATGTATATACATATTTTTTAACTCAATTTAATCTTTAGTATATTTGATAATTTTTTTTTTTTTTTTCTTTAAATTTTTAGTGTTTTTCTTTAATATTTAAAAAAACTAATTGCTAAAAGCCAAACCGAATAACGCTAAGACCTCCTTGGTAGCAGATCTTTCATTAGGCTTTCGAAAGAAAGAACAGTTCTTGCAAAGTAGTTGCCAGAATTGACAATTGTATTACGATAGGCTGTGTTGACAGTCACCAGAAACGCCCAATTAGTCTGCTTGTCTGCAAGGAAAGCCAACTTTTTACTCGCATGAATATGTTAGCACAAAATCATGAGTATTTTGTATTGCAAGTGATAAGATCTAATAAGCGTAATTGAAATTAAAAATTAGTTTTTCTAATAACTATTTTTATTAAAAAATAATGCAAGTGATTATGCCATCACTAATGAGCTTGGCTTGTGTTCACAAGTTTGCAACAATACCAAATTCATTAGCCTAAATTTTAGTTATTCCACTTTACTTAGTTATGCAAATATCCAAAATTTCTTGAAGCAATTTGCGCGCCGAATGATTTCCGGCAAACGAAATGCACTCGGCTGTGCAAACAAATAAGGCTCATATGCAATTATATATGTACATATGCACGCACGTGTCTGCTGCGTGTTTGTAAAATGTTAATTTAAATAAATATACTCGTTTCTCAAGCTTGCCATAAGCCACGCCACATTTCCAATCTAACTTTTCACTTACTGAGTTATTTGAATTTCCGGCGTTTAAAATGAACTTCATCTCGAACCGGAAATGCAAGTTGCAATATACATACACATAAATTTGCTACTTACACACACAACAGAGACCCTTCTTGCCAAGGCCAACCAACATATTCAGGCAGAGATTACAGTATGCCGGTTTGCTGAAATGTTTTAAGCGCCACACATGGATGCCATCCTCCTTCAGTGCTGTATTGTCAACGCCTGCAAATGAAAATAAATTTGAAATGCAAAACCAAATCAAAAGCAATGCAAATAAAAACAGTTGCCCCACACACACACACACACGCGCGAAATGAGTGAGAAGAAAACAAATACATAAATGTACTCGTGGAAAAGTTGCATATGAATGAGGTCGTTGGCGCGGGTGTATGTGTGCGCGCCACGCCATGCAAATATTGTCAAAGCTACGCTGTCACGAAAGCAATAAATGCTGCGTCGTGGCTGGCGGCTTCACTTGCTTCATCTTAGACATTTTTGAGAAGCACCGGAGGTCCTCCACCCAAACGCGAATTCAGACGATGACGCAATGACGACGCAATCTGGCATATCCAGCGCTTCACACGCTTAGAAGCCATCACCGCTTTCTTGTGGCAAAGAAAATATGCAAAGTGAGGTATTCATTATGGTTCATTCACATGCATGCATATAAATTGCTTTATTTTTACTTTTGTTGTTTTTGTTTTTGTTTTTTTTTTGTTTTGCTAGCAATTTGGTATGGCTGTGGTTGAGTGTGACCACAGGAGCTTTTGAATTAAACGTCCTGCGGTGTTTTTGCAAAAGAGTTATTCGCAAAATGTGTGACACTCGAAGAGTGACATTAGTGGAAAAAAAAATATTAATCCTGTGAAGTTTTCCCGCAAGTGTAGAATGTAGGGAACTGTAGCACGCAAGTTATTTTTAGATTTTGAAATCATAATGGAAGTGTAAAAATTGTATTTTCGACTATTTTCATTGAGTAGAGTATATTTTATTTAAGAAAAAAACCTAAGTTTTGTTATTTTAAGCAATATGTATACATATCGTCACCTGAGTGGAAGAGCGATCTATCTCGGCAGCCTTTCAACTTTTCAAGAATGCCCCACTTCAGAAGAATTTGATTGAAGAACGCTCTATCTTAGCTGCCGATTCAAAAACGCGCCATCTCAGCACATTTTCAATGTATTTTCAGCTGGGATAGGGCGATTTTGAACCGAATTATGAGATAGGGTACTTTTCAATAAAATTCTGAAATAGGGTGTTCTTCAATCAAATTCTGAAATAAGGTGTTCTAGAAAAGATTTCTGAGATAGAGCGTTTTCAAACGGCTGCCGAGACAGGTCGATCTTCCACTCAGGTGACGATATACTAGTTATATCTTATAATTATTTTTATAGGCAATGAATTATGAAAAAAGTTTGCATGCTATTTTTGAGCATAAATAACCGCTAATTTTTGTAATATAGATGATTCTAGATTTTTAAAGATTTTCGAGACTTTTCAAGATTTTTTTCGGTACCGTTTCTTGTTGTCTTCGGCACTCATCTTGTTTGGATTACTAGGATTTTTTGTTGTGTTTTTTTTGTTGTGTTTATTTGGGGTATTTGTTCGAGACTATTCTGCACTTTTGGTGATAATTTTTTGGAATTTCCGGTAACTTGTTGTCAGTTTTAAACAATGCCTGCAAGAAAAATTTCACGTCTTTAAAAAAAAAAAATATTCTAAAGACGAAGCTAAAAACATTTTCTCAGAAATACATCTTCATTGTGTCAGTTCCTCTTGAAATCCATGGAATTGACAGATAATTTAAAAAAATTGTTATTTTCCGAACTAGCACCAAAAATAGTTTTCTCTCTTTCTTTAAGAAATTTTGAAATTTGAATTTTTTTCCAGAATAAAATTTTGAGAAAATGGCTTTTCGGATATTTTTGATATTGAGTGATTCATTGTTTACGTTTTCCGATATGGTTTAAAGTCATGTATATATATATATGTACATTAGACCGTACCAAAAAAAAAAAAGTTCGCCGTACACCCCTGAGTATAAAGTATTATTCCAAGGCAATTTCGAAAAAAAATATTTTCCTTTTTCGAATTTTTATCATATCTTCAGCCTTTATAGTCGGATCTTAAAGTGTGATATACCGATGTTCTCGTCTCACGAGTGCAAACTTTTTTGTTCCAAAGTTCATTGACCGCAAGTACACCGTTTTAGTATTTAACCACCAGATCTCAGTATAATGAAAGCGATGCCATAAATTGCATATTTTTCCGATATGGAAATGTCCAGCAATTTCGATTAATTTGCGCCTGCCCATTCACCTAACTTCAACAGCTGTGCAACACATCATCATGCCTTGACTCAGTGAAAAATCAGATAATTAAAAGTTTTAAACAAGTAAAACAATTCTCAAATCTACGCTTGCAAAGGCTACATGTCAGCGAGGTTTCATGCAAATTTATTGTCTCAACTTGAGTTTAATTCAGTTAAGTTTAGTTAAGTAGACATTGCACTTGTAAAAGTTTCAGTCACTTTTGCCTTTAGTCAGGCAAACAAACAAAACAAAACTTGTCATACACCACACACACCCCCGTACAACAACACAAACATTATAATACTTACCCAGCAATACCAGCAGGGGTATTGTTGTCAAGCCGCCGCGTTGCCATTCTTCTAGGGAAACTGTACCATCGGCATCGTAGTCAATTTCCACCATCATGTCTTGCAGAATCTGCAGGGGAAGGGAAAACGAAAGTATTGAATTAAAAAGAAGAAGAAATTAATAGAAAAAGGCGTGAATGTATGAAGGATGTCGAATTGTGTGTGTATGTTGCGTATAAGCGTTTGTGTGAGTATGTATTTAAGAACATTCTAATATGCAGCAACGTTGTACAGGGCGTATGAGTAACCTCTGGCCAAATAGGCTCAAAAGGCTATTCTAAATTAAGCGTAACAAAATTCCGCACGATGGCTTTCGATTTGGCTAACATTTTGCAAATAAACAGCCTAACTTCACGCTAAAGCTGACCGAATTGGATTTACAAAAAATTTTAACTGTTTTTCTTAAAAATTATGGGCGTGGTTGTAATTACAAAAATTCAATTGGAAATGTAATAAATCGAAATTTTTACCGGTTTTACAATATCAAAAATTGTTCACACAAAATTTTGTTCGAAATGACAGTAATTCTTAATTTTTTAAAATTACAATCCTTTCCCAAATTCATTTTTATCAAACTACCCGTATATTCAATGAAAAGACTAAAAAATATTCGTTCCAATATCATTTTTCCCGGAGTTGAAGTTTCAAGAGCGTTTAAAAGTAACGTAAAATAACGGAAGCACAAAAATTTTATCTCAGCTGGACTTCAAATGCAATGATATAGTAAAATTGTTTAAAAATTAAAACCCGTAATTTTTAAAATAATTTTTGAAAAAAAAAAAATTAAATTTTTTGTAAGCCCATTTCTGTCAGTTTTAGTATGAAGTTACCTAGTCACATACATGTCTGCATGTATTTTAATGTTTGGGGTAGAAGTGGCAACATTAATGCCTATTTTTGGTATATTCGTATATATGTATTTGCATGTGGCTTAAGTGTTGAATTCTTCGAACGTCAAATAAGTCTAAAAAACGCAATGTCATAGCAAAGTGCTGCTGAGCTACTTCTCCATCTTCCCTTAGGTATCTACTGCATTGTTGTTTTTTCGCCGCCCCCAACGTGGGTTGCTACGGCGAAGAAGAGTTAATACCCAGCAGCAAATGTATGTAACTATAAGTTAGCTTGAAGTTGAAAAGGAAGTTGATTAGAAAGGTCAATTTCATCTGTATATTTTCTTTGAGAAAAGCTAGCTTGTTCATTTATTTATTTACTTTATTTTATTACACAACATAATTGTTTACATATTCTGAGGTAGGTGGTGCCATATTCGAACTCTGTTAGACATAAATTTAGTAATATAAAATGTCGATCTTTTTTATTTGTCCTCAATTCGAAGAAGTATTTGTGAAGTGCAGAAAAAAATTGTACTGAAAGTAAAATTTTTATGAGGACATTTAAATAGAAAATTGTTTAAAGAAAGCAATCTCCCGATTACGTACGTGCATTACTCCCGCATTACTTGCCAACTAGTTTCAAGTTAGCTTTTTGTAGCTAACTACAAGTTATATATTTTATAGAAATCCCGCAAAAAAGCTAACTACAAGTTGACAATTTTTTATCAACTAATATTGTTTTTTTTTTTCTGCAGGGTAACGTTTGCCTTACAGGGTTAACGCGCTATGCCAGCGAATTCATTTCAAAAATTTCCAGTGAAATTAAATTCCAAATAATGTTTAAGCTGAAGCGTATGCTGAGGCGGCAACGAAGAAAACCCCACCAGCAAATGCACAACTGAAGACAACTGATGGAGATCAGTATGTGGTCGATGTATGTATGTATGTATGTACATACATAAGTATGTAAATAAGAAAGCGGCAGTCAAGGAGTTATGTAAAGGGCAAAGAGTCTGTTGTGTGGGTAGTTAAACAGCTGGAAATGTAATTTTTAGCTACAATGCGGTGAAATAAATCGATTTTTTCCCCTTTTACATACTTCAATAGCATAAAAATAAATTGAAGAATAAAAAAAAACAAAAGCAAAGTGGCATAAAACAAATGCTTTGATGTCGGTTGAAAGTTTTGCAAGATGAACTACATATTTTGCTACCCATTTTTCTCTGCATTCCATTCACGCGAAATATGTAAAACAAAGTATGGAATTCTTGTGGAAAATAAAAAGCACTTTCATGCAATAAAATAAAATTTGTAAAGCATACTTTTAAAGTAACAGAATAGAAAAACAAAAATGAATTTTAAGGCAGGAAATTCCACATCAGAATAAAAGTTCACATATTTCTGGTTGTTATGCATAAAAAATTTTTTTTTGAATGCTTTTGATCTAGAAAACGTACGAGTTGAGCAACTAGCAGAAGTTCGAAAAGAAGATGGAAGTCACGACTTTTTGAGAATAGGAATTGCTGCGGAATGGAGTGTTTGAAGCAGACAAACGGTATGGATTTGAATTGGTTTTGAAAATTCATGTATGAGAAATTGACTGAATATCTGCGTTTTTTTAGTATATTTAATAGTGAAACTGTTTAAAAACGCCAATATTCAAGTAAGCTTTAAAACAGGTGGCAACCCCTTTAAAAATAAAAAAATAAAAAAATTCTTCCGTATGCCAGTCAACATTCTGAGTGAAGAGAGGTCTCAACTGATTTCGGTTTTTTAAATATAAAATCAACCTGTTTCGCTAAAAAACTTATAACTTTAAAAAATAAAATTTCTTTGCATATTTACAGGTCAAGCTCTTTAATTTGACATTTCATTTTGGAAGTGATGTAGTTAGGAAATAAAACCTTTTCAGAATCATTTCGATTGATACAGAGTATTTTTTTTAAATTTTCAAGTAAAAAAATTTCTTATATTTTTCATTTATAAAAAAGAAGTAATTCGCGGTTTTTTCGGGTATTCAAAATTTTTGTGACTTGTCGAAATTTTTCTCGGAATTTTTTTCGTATCCTTCTTAGAACTTTTCCGAATTTTACCGAACTTTTTTGTAGTCTCTTCGGAATAAATCAAAATTTGTGGTATTTCGTTCCTAACTTCTAGGGATTTTTAACATTTATTCGGTACGTTTCGTATTATTTGCAAGGTTTTGTATGAGCTTGGCATATTTCGGAACTTTCGGAATAAAATTGAAAAGTATTATCGGATATAAACTGAAAGTTAAAGCGTAAGAAAACGTTTATTTTTTTTTTCGAAAATGTAAAAACCAATAGAAAGTTTTTCAAGCGTTATTGATAAACTTAAAATTTTTAACTATAAATTTAAGATTTTAAATTGATCGATCATAATGACCAGAAAAGAGAAATCGTAAAAACCAAGGTTTCCAACATTTTTTCTATGCGAAATATAACATAGCAATTATTATCTAACCTACCGTTAGGATCCAATGTCGATAATTGTGAAGTTATCGATGATTACATCCACGAATATAAATTTCAAAGCGCCCTTCAGTCCCACTGGGCAACATTTTCATAAGATCTCATAATTTTTTTATCAAAAAAATAAAATTTATGTACTCACTTTTATGGCATTTTTGTAACCTTGTAAGCAATATTTTTTATAATCCTTGTACAAAAGGCTGCTTTGCACATTCAACATTAATAAGTCGTAAAAAGGATTAATGATCCTTAACTGAAATTAAATGCATAAATGTATTGTCCACCCACAACCCTCTATACTTACATACATACATATGACAAGAGGACTTTGTGGCAGCGCTAAAAAAATACGATAAGTCACATAAAATATCTTGGGCGCGTTACATCGTAAAATGTTTTCTTTTTCGGAATATGTTTGTAATTTGACACAACTGTGCCAAATGTGCTGCTTCTAAGTAATTTCAACAGCCACTTGACACTCTGCGACGATATTCAATAGTCGAATTCAAATAAAAATCATATGCTGATGCATAAAATTTAAGCTGCTAAATCAAAGCAACATTGAATTCTGCTTTCAGCCCCCCTTGTGGCCTCTATTTCACGCCCCCCCGGCGGCAAATGCCTTTCCCGCAATGAAACATGCACGCAAACAAACAAACCAAAATGAGCCTTTTTACCTACCCGCAAGCCACAACCTGCGGTCAAACTCAATAAAACTTTTCCAATTATTACTACTTTTGCCTGCCGCCGCTTCAGTGCTTACACAAGCATAAAATTTGACATGCACACACAATCACATAGCAACACACAAACATATAAACTCAGAAGTGCACTCGGCCACAATTTCGCAGCGATGCGTTGGCTGATTATTTCGCAATGTTACATGTTTATTAATTTACTTTATTTGATTTCCTACAAACTATTTTTACTCTTTTGAGCTTTTGCTATGCATGCCAACGCTTTTATGTTGATGTGTGTGTGTGTGTGTGTGTGTGTGTGGGTGTGTGTGTGTGTGTGTGCGCGCTGGCCATTAACCTCGATTTTATGATAATGAACAACTTTTTGTGGTGAAATCGCTTGCAGGCTACATACACAAAGGTTCATCACAAAGCAAATTAAACAAATATCGAGGAGGAGTGGCGCAATTTTCGAGGAGTAGCAGGAAACTAATTGAACTCGAGAGTAAATTTTAAAAATTCTGCAAGAATGCATACTACACTGGTTGGGAGGACTTGGATGAAGTGAATATTGGGGAAATTCATCGATTCAGTGGTGCTAGGTAAAATTAATTTGGTCATCGCTATACAATTAAAGATTGAATACAAACAGTTTTTTTTTTTACAAAACAGTTTACATAAAGAAACGTTACGGCATTATATTATGCTCAGTACACTTTGTGGAATTTGGAAAAATCACTGGGTTCAGTTTTCGCACCGAAATCTCTGAAGCAGCTGATTGATGCTCTCGGGAAGTTAAGGCCTTACATCAACGGCATCCAAGGCATCCGAGGCACTGGGTAAGCCATACAGATACAAAACAGTAACTTCACGACGAAACATCCGATAATGGGCTATGATAGATTATGAGATGGAACGATTAGCCCTAGTAGTGATTGAAATATAGAGGCTCCACTTTTTATTCTTATTTGGTACTACAGCCGTTTGTTGAATTGCGCCGAGACCGAAAAAACTTCGCCAATTATTCATCGCGGTTGCAGCCAAGTCCTTCTGCACGTGATCCTTCCGTTTTGTTTGCGGACGCCCTTTCTTTCGTTGTCCAAACGCGGTCTTGGCTATCTTGGCCATATCATACTCAAATGAATGGACTGAAACGTTGGTGGTGGTAGGGGCAGAGGGCTTAGCCTCACTCAGTGTTTCTAATTGGGGCTAGTTGGGATTCGGCTAAAATCACGCAGGTGAAAACAGCATCTAAACAAAATGATGAATACAGTTTTTTTTTGATAAATTTGTCGATATACTTAACTCGGGTCGTGAAGGATGTCCTACAAGCGAAAATTGACCACCCACCCCACACTTCGGATTTGACTCCCAATGGCTTAAAGAAGAAGTTAGAAGAGAAATGTAAGACATGTTTTGTATCGAGGCATCAAGGCATTGAATTGAGTTTGGTTTGTGAAACGAGTTTTTTTCTCCTGGCAGAATATAAATAACCAAACTCTTCATTCATTATTTGGGTTAAGTACTTTACGTCGCGAATTTATCGTACAGGTGTATGTTCTAGATCAATTGATAATTTATATTTTCTTCATTAGTTTTAAATAATTTTTTTTTACAAAAATATAGATTATACTTCACAATGAAAACCATTTTTATGAATAAAGATTTAGAAATTTTGATAAACATTTGTTGAATTTTGTGGAATTTTAAAAATAGTGTAACTTTCAGTTGTATGGGTTTCGTCTTAGTATGAACTATACTTTTGTAAAAAAAAAATTAAACTTAATAAAAAAATATATATATTGTAAAAACTTGTAAATAAAACGTGTTTCTAATTGTTTGGCCACTACTATAATTATCACTTTTTATTATTTTGGCATAGTACCGAATACCAACAGCGCAACTTAAAAGTCAATGTTGAACGGTAACTTTTAAAATGGAAGATGTTTCAAACTCTCTCGAGCACCCAACATGTTCTTCTCGTCGAGAGGAATTTCATGATTGCCTTAAACCTTTAGCACTACGCTTAATCGCTTAAGCTACACTTAAAATAATAAAGATAAACACTTAAGAGCATCTAAAACTGTTGTTGAGTATGAAATGCCACTTAAAAATATCAAATTCTACCCTCGAATGTGGTTTGCTGAGCGGGAGGTGGAGCTATTTCCAAAAGCTTCAGCATCTTAGCAATGTCAACTGCAAAAGCTGTACCTACTAAAATTAAATTCAACTCAAGCAAATGAGTACAATTATATACAATAGCACTTACTATTTTTAGTAACAACAAATGAGCTGCCCCGTGTCTTAACAAACCATTAGGAGAGTATGTTCGTGGAGTAACAAAGAGCTCAATAAAAGCACGATTTGCTCACTTCATCGACATCATTAAAATTAATACGATATTCAAGAATTTAATTACATTTATTGCCTTCCGCTGCTTGCTTGCTGTGTTTCACTTAAACGCTACGAAATTACCAAGGAAATTGTAAATGCTTACAAAATTAAATTTACAGTGGAAAATTTTACGATTTCGCTTTATGCCCACCGCTGCATAGCCAAAAGCATTAACGTGAGGGTGAAATGACAAAATGAGGGTAATGAATACAATGACTTGATGATGATGACGATGAACAGCTTAATACATAGCAACTAGCTACGATCAGTGTTGCCGCGAGCTTGAAAAAAAA
>NW_023458561.1:61755165-61766558 GCF_013731165.1 Rhagoletis pomonella | reverse complement strand
TTTTTGTTACTCTTTTACAAACATGAATAAAGTAGGAAATTTTTGCTAATTATATTAGGGTTATGCAACACTTTAATATAAAAGGTAAAAGCTTCGTGGCGAGAACATATAATCTGGTGTTAAAAATCCAACTTATGATTTGAAAAGATGGTCAGTTAAGTTTCCAACAGCAACAACGTTAACCATAGAGACAAGGGAACACAAGGAAATGCGCGCAAATCTGTTATTCGGATGGAAAATTTTGTCAAAAGTGCAGGTAGTGTATATGCTTCTGCTTTGTAATTATTAGCAGAAAGAGCGTCCCTATATTAAAGAAAAAAATAATGTATTTGCTAAATTCCCTCAAAAATCGTAACATTTATTATTTGAGTGCAAAAAAGTGTTTAATTAGGTATGCGTTTTAGTGAAAGACTCTTTCAAATTAAAGAATTTCGGAGACAAGATGCAGGGTAGGGAGGTTCTTGATATGTTGACTTCATGGGACATCCCTCTATGTTATTCTACGTACAGAATAAAGAAATCTACGAAAATTTCTAAATTTAAAAAATTTAAATTTGTTTCAAAAATCGCAAAATTCGACAAAATATTGAATTTGACCCGCTATAACTCAGCGAGTCTATGAATTTGTATGTATACATAAGTTTCAATAATATGTTGAATTTATCAGATTTCAAGTCAAAAGCAAGACGAATTTTGGCAATTTAAAATAATTAATTTTATCAAATTCTGGAACGGACCCCTAAGAATTTATTTAAAATTTTGAAACTTTCGTGACTGCCTTTAAATTGTACGTGGAACAAAATAAAGAGATGCCCCTCACAAAATTTAGTTGCTAATATTTTACGGACCAGCCTAATACTACTACCGAATTACATAGAATTTTTAACATTTGCGCTTTCTTTTTTATGAAATCATTTTGACGATATTTTAGGCTGATGATTTTCTGATTAAAATCTGAAGATATGTACATTAGGTTGAGCCAAAATAACGAACCTAACGAATTTGTGGCCTTAAAATGATCTGTGTATTTACTGAGCAAAAAATTCTCGCAATTGGAAAAATTTATAGTCCAATTTTAAAAGGTGTCGGTAGACATTTGAAACTTTCCGTGTAAATAACATAAATAATTTTTTTTTATTAAAATTGTTATAACTATTAAAACATTTGAGATACAAATTTTTTCTCGGCATAATCTTGTATTTAGGGCATTAGATTCTCTAAAGTTTATTGTCTAGACTCAAAAATTAATATCATTGCGGGCTATGAGAGTCGAAAAAGCAGGACTATGCAGTTTTAGGGCTATATGATTGGAAATATTCATGCTAAGTGAAAAAATTTACACTAAAATGATACGAAATGTGTAAACATTTTTCCAAATTGGAGAATTTTCTTGCGAGTAAAAAATCCTTTTAAGGCCATAAATTCGATAGGTTAGTTATTTTTGCTCACCCTAACGTACATCGTACAATATTTACTATTTACGGCCGGAAAGGGTTGTGCAACCCTTGCGCCTTGCCTCAACGGAGGCTTCTCTTGAATGGGTTGCAAAAAAAAATAAAACTTGTGAAATTTATTAAAAAAAAAAATATAATTAAATACATATCGCTCATTTACTTCAATAGTGCCATAACTCAAAAAACAAAACTCGGGAAAAACGGCTTTGAAGTTTTGAATTTACATATACTGCCATAGTAAAAGTGTAGTCGATGCATTTAAGAAATTTTTCCACAACCTAAACTGTATTTTTTGGATTAAGATGCTATTGAAAAATTGAGCGATATGTATTTACAAAAGACTAAGAAATCTATATGACGGCTGCGAAAATCGAGGCTTATACAAGAATTATTTATTGTCCCTTTCTCTTTCTTACTTATTACCTTTTTCTCTTTAGCTAGTTCAGCATATGTCTTAATATTCGTCATTTCAGAATGATTGTCACTTCGTAAGAAGTTGCTGCATGTTTCTGGAAGCAGTATTGTCTTCTATTGCGCTAGTTCGGAGATATCTATGTATCTATGTAAGTGTGTAGTTCGATCTGTTGTCAATTATGTACATTTGCATGTTTTTTTTGTGCCAAAAGTTGTAAGCTAAACGTACTAAATTACTTTCTCAAAATACTTTTCTCATTATGCTGTCTTCAGTAAACCTTCTGCTTCGTGTCACATTTCCCATCATCACTTTCGAATGCCCCACTAATGGCATGTAAATACATCTTCTAATGACACACGTAACTTATGTATGTAACTGATAATAGGCAAAGGAAACCCGGAAGTCGTCCGAAGTGTTAATGCCTGAACTTGGTAAACAAATACATATGTATGTACGTTAGGATGCCTCACCAAAAAGAGTAGAGTTTTTTTCACTGTAATTATAAAATTTATTATACACAATTTAAGACTTCCTCTAAAATATTTCAGAAAAATATAAAAAAATATCTCTCAAAATCTCATTATTTTAATTTCGTTGATTAATTTTTGTAGTACATTAGACTGCATGACTCCCCATACCAAAAAAAGAAAAAAAAATCGGTATTGTGTTTCCATTGGAATAATAAAATCTATTATATTTTAAGACGTTCACCAAAATATTACAGAAAAATATTAAGATTTACGTGAGCTGCACCGATTTGAAAATACCTCCAAAAATGGATTCTTTTTTATGAATAAAAATAGTTTCCCAAACATTTTTTTCGAAAAATTCCCCTCAAATGACAAAACATTTTAAGCTAAAAAAATTTGCATAAAAATATTTTTACAAAATGTTGAACGGAATCGTAATAAGAAACAATTTTTATTCATAAAAAAACTCCATTTTTGGAGGTATTTTCAAATCGGTCCAGCTCACGTAAATCTTAATATTTTTCCGAAATATTTTGGTGGACGTCTTAAAATATAATAAATTTTGTAAGTTTTAGTGGTGATGCAGTCTAATGAACATGCATTACATGTACAAATCTGTTACATACATATTTTTTTGATGGAAAACTTCAAAACACAGCTGGTTACTTAAAGAAAAGAAAGCAAAGGGAGAGGTATGTATAAGGCAGGGCATGTCACTGATGGCAAAATTGGCTGAGTATCTATTTATATTCCATTTCACTTCGTGATTTCATTATCTGCAGTTGGACACAAGGTGTCCCATTAGATCCGAAATCAACAAAGTGTGGCTATAATTTTTAACTAATTCTAATACAAAAATATTTGTATAGGCAATGTTACACGATTGGTACATTTGTACATTTTTTATATTGGGCTATGGGTACAAAATTAAAAAAATTGGGATGACGACTTTTTTGTAGTCACACGATTTTTACAATAGCGCGAAGTGCTACTGAAAAATTTCAAAAAATTGTTTTTCGTAATTGGGATAAAGAAAAATATTCGTGCATTCACACTATTGGGATACAATTTGCACGAAATTTTGGGCAAAATCTCAATCGTGTGACACTGCCTTATAAATAAAGTTAATAAGAATTTTACTTTACAAAAAATTAAATACCAACGATAATTTCCTCGGTGATTTCTCTTTTTCTAGAAACAATGTAATATTTTTCTCCTTCTACTATCGACCACGTTCAACCTTGCATACTTATAAAATTTTTTTTGTACAATTTTTTTTTGTACAATTTTTTTTTGTAAGTGTGATTGAGACACCCTTTATAATTTGCCACCAACTAAGTAAGAAGTCACAAAGTTTACAAGCCTCTTATGAATCTATACATAGAAGCGCAAACAAGCAAACTAAATTACATACATACCTTTTTTTTTGTTTCAAATTGCTTTTGGCCCCAACCATAGTAAGTTTGTAAGTAAGTAGATACCGGCCTGAATTCCAGGAAGTATTTACGCAGGAAAAAGGAAATTCAAGTAAAAGCTAAAATCGATAGCGGATGTGTGTAGGTGCTCACACTACGATTTGCGCACAGCAATGAACTGATGAAAACATGTGTCGATATGCAGAAGTAGTATCCCAGTGGGAATTAGGAGCACGTAATAATACCTTATTAGCAACTTACTCTTCACCTGGCAGTCATTAACATTTCCCTGCCGAACGTCCCTTACTTTTACAAAGGCATGGCCGCCTTATTTAAGTGGGAATTTAGAATGTACATCTGGTATCAGACATACTTCTGAGCCGCTTTACAAAGTAAGTTACGTGTAATGCAGAGCAGTCGCTCGGAGTAGTTCGGTGCTTGGAAATAACTTCGGCTGCACGTTATTTTGCAACTGACAACGTAATGTGTCTTCGGATGTGTTCATTTTGCCCTTTACTAGTAGACATGGCTTAACTCGCAAGGTGCTTACCTATTTTCCCAGTGGGATCTAGCATACTTACTTATGTATGAGTTTGTATGGATATATTATGTATGTACATAGGAGCGCAATGATAGATAATGTGTAAAAGTTAAAATAATGAGAAAAAGTAGAAATGTAAATGGAAGCGTTTAAGAGGTGTGAAAGGCGAGAAGCGGCCTGGAAACGGGATATATGGTAGCATACTAGTGCGCGAGGAAAGGGTGCGAGACAAAACTTTAGGATTAAAGGCCAAGCATATAAGACCTTCCAAGATTCCTGTCCTAACAAGCTGAGCAGGATGGAACAGCTACTAAAAAGAGGTAGACTATGACTAAGGCCAGTATTACATTTACTTTAGGATGATCGAAAAACACGGAAATTGCTGAGGCTCTGTAAACCGAGAATGAGGTCAAATGCTCTTAACCCGAAGAATGCGCTGCAGATTTATTTTACAAATGATTGCTTTAAAGTGAAATATATTATTTGCTACAATTTAATTTGCAGAAATTTTTAAATCTAATTTTTTCTAGAAATAATTATTTATTCTTCATGTCACTTAATTTTTAGAAACTTATTTTATTAATTTCTTATATTTTTTTCTTAATTTGATTTTCTTTTAATATTTCGATTTTATTGTTTAAAAACGAATTTATTTTTCTAGTTTCATTAATTTTCTAGGAGTCAGTTTATTTGTTTTGTAAAATTGTAGTTTACTTTTAATTTTTAGGTTTAATGTTTTGAAATGAATTTTTTTTTAAATTTATTCTTCGTTTTATTTTTAGTAAGTCATTTTCTTTTATGTCAATTATTTTCTTTCTTTTTTTAACTTAATTGTCTTTAAAATTTAGATTTTATTGTTTTGAAAAATAAAATATTTTTTTAAATCTTTTAATTTTTAGAAATTATTTTATTCTTTATTAAATTTTATTTTATCTTAATTACTATAATTTCTTTACATTTTTAGGAAATTTTCTCGTTTCCATCTGTTTATTAGATTTTATCTCTTTTTTAATTTAATTTTCTGTTATTTTTTAGACGAGAAACATATTTTTTAAATGTCTATTATTAAAATAATAAAAAATTGTTATTATTTATAATTTTAATTTAATTTACTTTAAATTTTTAGTTTTTACTGTTTTAAATAGAAAAAATATATTTTTAAAATTTAATTTCATTTTTACAAAACATTTTGCTAATAGGCAAACAGAATAAAGCTAAAGGCAATGTCACACGATTGGTACATTTGTACTGATTTGTACATTTTTATATTGGGCTATTTGCACCAAAAAAAAAAAAATAAAAAATTTGGTCGACAATAGATAGAAGCATGATAAAAATATAGTAAGGTAGAACCGCTGAGAGTCACTTTAAAAATTCTTGACGTTTCCAAACAATTTAATATTTAAATTTACTCACAAACTCACGCACACATTTTCATTTTCAATGTCAAGCAACAACAATTTCGAACAATTTAAATTTTTTATTTTCACTTTTATATGATTTTAAAATGTTGGCAAACTTCAAAAAAAAATCATGGCCGACAAATTGAGAGAACGGTTCTACCTTGCTATGTTTGTATCATGGATAGAAGTACTTGATTGAGATCTCCATCACCAGTGAGTATCACATGAACAATCAAATGACTACCACTGTTCTTGTAGGGTCTATAAGTTGCCTGCCTTAACAAATACTTCTAAGCTTAAATTTATAGGAAGGACATAAATGGGCTAAAAGTGTTTTCAAGCTTCATTTTAACTTGATTTATGTATTTTGGAACGAATTTCTGTCATGCCTTGTCAAACTTGGTTTGGAGACAAACCGGTGTTGGCATTGTGCCGCCCGAAAAGCTTAACATTAAGGTAACCCAACTTAGCACAAAATCTTTGCACATTTCACTTAAGAAAATCATCCCTCAACAAGTAGTCCCCCCTTTTTAAACTTTCTCTTTCTTCTGCACACACTCATTTTATTTCTCTCTATTAATCACATTGGCATACGAAGTGGAATTGCTATTCTCCATAACAGTCACACTTTCACGTAGCGTTGTCCTCGGCGTCAACCAGTCACGCGGTAGGATGCGTTGTAAAAATGGCACATAACCGCTAATGGTTGCCAATCGATTCACCCAGCCGGGTATTGCTTTGCCACAAAGAAATCGCGCCAAATAGTCACAGAAATGATTGCAATTATTATTGATCAAATGATATGAACTGCCAGTAAACTTCTGACCCAACTCTTCGACTATCTCATACACCTGCTGACATGTGAATTGGGTGCATCCGAGATTGACGGTCTGGCGAAATTGAAAATTCGTACCCAAATCCGCATGGTCACGTGGCAACATTTCAAAGATACCCGTAAATGGAAATTGATGGCCGCCATAGGCGAATTCAGTGCCATAGAGTTCGACGCCGGAATGAAAGGCGCCAAGTCCAATATAAGCGGAGTACTCATTGATTTTGAGTATGTCATAGACATTCAACTTGACGGGTTCGCAGAAAGTGCCCAGTCGGGCATGCACACAATTACGTGGTTGTGGCTTCGTTGACTGTGTCGAGGTGGTGGTGGTGGTCGTTGCTGTTTCTGTTGTCGTTATTGCTGTAGCCGCTGCTGTTGATTCATTATAGCGTGCTCTCGTAAAGGGCGTATCAAAGCAGCTGCCGAAATTGAATTTGCTAAATAGCGGTTTATTCGAATGCATTTGTTCGATTGAAGATCTCAAAAATTTATTTCATAATAAAAAATAAAATTTAAAATGATATGAAAATACAAACTGCTGATTTTGAACTGAAGTTTGGCAATTGTGACAGTTGCAGGCGTAGAAAGAAAGAGGAGAAGAAGGTAGTAGAATTTTAAAGAGTGATGCAAAAAGCATGAACATTTTTTTTTTTTTTAATTTTAAAACTTAATTAGAACAAAAATTTTGTATTATCGATTTTTTTTTCGCAAGTAACATAACCTGCATTTTTAAATACTTATTCATCTAAACATTTGTAAAAAAAAATTAGTTTATGTTTAAAATTTTAAAGAAAATAATAAACACAAATAAAAGTTAGTTATTAGGGTGTTCGATTATTCGCCTTCCTTCGAAAGCCATTTATCGAGTTATTTGAAAAATAGCCATTTGAATAAAGCTGACTTACATTTTTTTTTTTAGTTTACGTATTTTCTCTACAGTATCCAACACTTACTGTTAGTTCGAAATCATGACCAAATTTAAAATATGACTGTTAAATAGGTATAGCTTTAATTAAGAAATCGGTAAGGCAAAATAAGTTCGAAGTATTTCGGATTACAAATACTTAAAAGCAAGAAAAATTGTGAAAAATTCACACCTACTGATCTTGACAATATTTCATGTTTTGGCGGGGAAAACTCGAGAATGTAGAGTCGACTGTCTGCACCATCCGCTGAACTAGGCTGACCGTACAAATATGGTCTCTTATAGACAGGCCATTCATCGAGAATCAGTCAACACCTTCGTCAACTCTCAAAAATCAAGTTACTAATGAAGAAAATCGATGGATAAATAAAGAAGTAATGAGTGGTCAAATGAAAATGCGCAAAGATTTTTTGTATGAAATATGAGCATAAAAGAGTGCTACTTAGGTGTACATGGCGTATGAGAAACATTACATTTTCAACAAAATAAAACTGGAATATCATTCAGTCTTATCGGAAAGTGATGTATAGATGGTTTAAGGAAAATTTTTTTAGCTTTCATTTGTTGTATTCCATTTTCAGTTTGTTGAATTGCTGCATGACATGTATGACGGTAAAATGAAAATGTTTTGAAAACGTATCCATAGAATAGAAAATCAACCCGAGTTTGTGAATCATCGGGCCATTCTACATACAATTTGGATACTGGCGTCTCACAGTGTATCATTTCAGTATTCTAGAAAAGATTAATTCCATTATTTTATGTCGCCAAATTTGAAAACAACGTCAAGAATGTTTTCAGAAATGCCTGATAAAGACGAAACAATAACAACTAAAAAATTTTAATCAAAGTGTATGGCGGGACGGGGTTTGGTTTGGAAAATTACCGAGCACAATAATATTTAAACTTGTATATTTGAAACTGAATCTCAATGCTTATTTTGTCGGTGTTATGTGATTTATGCAACAATTACTAAAATACCATTTTGGTCTTATTTGCTTGGGTATGTTCTTTTTAATGAATATACATTTTTGGGATTTTAGTAAACTAGGACTGAGTATTTCATGTTAAAGCAAAACGATGTTAACTTAAACTTATTTTTAGCAATTTATTAATTTCATTAGACCCGCAAACTCGTTATCCGCCACTATTCGATAAAGTTTGTATCTCAGTTTATTTGCCACTCCTCTTAGACTCTAAAAAACATAATTTTAGCTGCAGGAAAGTGCAGGTTTTGATGAAATTTTCTTTTTTCTGGCCTACTGGGAATTTCATTTTCCTCGAGTAATTCGCTTGCATTTTATCTCGACCGAGACAAATTCTTATATATTCGTTTTCAACAGAGAAAACCTGATTCATTACCTTTCCAATGGTATCCCATTTCTGTAAATAGAGTAAGAAATATTGAACTTATAACGGAATTTCTTTGACCCAACTTGACTTTTTTATCGATATTTTCCACGCCCATAACTAAAAAAAAAATATATTTATTTTTAAGTCCATTTCTGTCAGTTTATAATTCCTTGTTATAGGGAAATTCTAAATATCAATTTTGGGCATTTTAGCCTTTGTAGTTAGTTAAATATTTCAGTTTTTGCATTTTTAAAAATTGCAGTTATATAATAGGGTGGCATGACAGTAACTATAAATTACCAATTTTTTGTAAAAAGCTTCGCCTATCTTATAACGTACCTTGTGCATTATCATTAATCTATCTTCAATAGATTTCGAATTACAGAATTAAAAGCAGCTAGATGGATCAAATCTTACACTGTGCGTCTGGAGAACAGAAACCAAATTAAAATTTGTAATCCAGTGTCAGTAATTATTAATGGGTAGCCAATAGAAAGTAGTCTTTAGTCACTAGCCATGATTCAATAATACAAGGTTAGATAATTATTGACAGCTGCGGTTTGACACTCCCTTACAAAAGGTTGCATTTACGAAGGACGGAGACGGAGAAAAGGGGAGGAATGAAATCTCTTGGTGCGAAAATGGTAGTAGAAAAGTACGCAAAGTAGGCAATTAGTAGTGAAATTCCTTTTGTAAATTCTAATGTATTTGCAGGAAATCTGGCATTTTAAATGAAATGTTGAACGTAATATTGATGTATCTATGTGAATTACGTAATTTATGTGCTATTTAGCTGTATAAAAACTGCAAAATGGCTCATAATTAAAATAAGACTACTGTGAGATTGATGTAAACATCCAATTTAAAAACAGTTTATGTTTTCACCAGTTAAATATGCTTCATATGCATATACAAATAAACATATTGCATAAACGCTCATACTTCTATTTCACACCAAAGCTACTCTGTATCAGAAGCAACACGGTGCCACAGCTAAGGGAGCGGTGCGAGAGAGACAACTGTCAGTTTATCGACCCTTGTATTATTGAGTCATGGTCACTAGCTACTAGTCAGTAGTAATTTTTATCTAGTCTTCAGTGTCTAGTAATTATTCATGCCTTGTCAAATTTTAAAGACTGGCAATAATATAGCAGTTTTCGATTTTAAAAATACACAGCAATCATTTAACCTCACACCCGTGCAGTGCACTGCAACCACTCTGTAGCATACACACAGTATGTATTTAGGTAGCACATACAATATATTGATATCAACTCACAGTTTATATACATACATGCGCACATACCCACATGTACACTAGACCGGGTCGGTCTACATACGACAGAAAAAAAACTGCAATTACCCCACAAGTTTGATGGCTTACCTTGAGAGATTTTTAGGGTCAAAAAAATTTTCGTCCTTCGGGAGCCATTAAATTGCAAAAATCGAGTTTTCTTCATAACTCTTTTATTTATTTTTAGAACTCACGAAGGACGAAAATTTTTATGATCCAAAAATCATCTCAAAGGAAGCTTTCAAACTAGGAATGGTAATTGGAAACTTTTTTTCGCGACCCAATCTAATGAACATATGTATATACATACATACATATACCTATATGTATAAATATATATTTAAAGCTCGACAATTATACTCACTATCGATTTTACAATTAACCGAATTGCTGCTTTTCTTTGATGAGTTGCGTGACATCTGCGAGTGATTCGCTTGCGAATGTGATGGACTCGAATCGACGGAACGACGCGCCGCAGCGCTGCTTTGGAATATCGATGGGCCGCTGGCAAGTGGACTGGGCGTAACAGTGACCATGGGATGTACGCTACCTGAAAAAAATGAAGCAGAAAGAGAGCAAATATTAGGGCTATTCGCGATTCGGTGCATAAGAGCTGACAAATTTATGCAATTGCAGAAATATGCCATGGATTGTGAGCGACCTTTATTAAACTGTCATGGTAAAGCTTTTGCAAAACAATTTTTGTGCATCAGCTTTGGTTTTGTTTATGAATGCAATGCATAGCATTTTTATGCTATGGATTTTCGGTATTGCAAATTTGCCAAGCAATGACAAATGCAAATGCGTGTATTTTGTTTGTGTATTGCAAATTATTTGCAATACAAATTTGCAATGCAATGATGCTAGGCCATTTGCACCGGATCGCGAATAGCCCTATTAATTTGCAATAAACTCGATTTTATATGCATGTGTATACATGCATACATGTATGTATGCACATTAGACCGAGTCAAAAAAAAAATATGTCTTTTTGCAATTCGACCGGAATGAGACTCAAATTTTTGGCATTTGGTAATGATCCCCCACGAACTAAAAAAAAAATTTTGGTATATACTAAATTTAAGAATTAAAGAATTTGAGCCTGCATAATACTTAAATGGTATGTATTCTTATAGTTTCGAGCGTTTTCATTGCTCCTACGAAATTATATTGACCTGAAAATGAAAGAACTAATTTTCCTCGCGGGACCTTTTACAATTATTCTAGAGAGGGGAGATTCCTGGGGGATCATTACTATACCGAATGCTTAAATTTGAGTCTTATTCCG
>NW_023458561.1:61734588-61755155 GCF_013731165.1 Rhagoletis pomonella | reverse complement strand
AAATTGAGTTGCAATAGAATCAAAATTCCGAAATCTCGTTATTGCCAATCACAATTGAAGTGCTCCGATAGCTCATGGCTTTCTACACAGCGCTCCTTTCCCTGCCCCTCGTCTTCTCACTACATTTTTACATAGATATTTATTCTTTTGTTCTACTCACCCGTTTTGCTGGGATCATGTGTCAAATGGCCACTCAACGAATGCAGCTTGTCGGTGATGCCATGAATCTTCTCCACGAAGGTATTACGTGATTCGCTAGCTGGCGGCGCTGCAATTTCAGCTATGCTATTTATATTTGGAATGGAGCCTTGATTGGAAGTGCAGCAAACCAAAATGATGAAGAAGAAGAAGAATAAGAAGAAGAGCAAAAACGTAAATGAAAACGATTAAATATTAAATTGAATAAAATGGTAGAAATTGAAAGCGTCACCAGCGACAGCTGCAGCACAGAAAGAGGAAAAAGGAAAGCAACTGCTTGAACTTTCGCTTTTATTTTGCTTGCTTTCGATTTTCCTCCTTCTCATCTCTTTCCGGTTTTTATTTTATATCTATCATCTTCTTCTTACCCTTTGTATGCGATGTGACAGCCGCACAAGCCGTCGTACTGCTGATAGCTGCCATTTGATTGAGCGCCTTGCCATGCAGCTGGGACTGTGTGACATTCGGCTTGAGGAAGGAAACAAAAAGATGTTTGGCCAAATCGACTGGTGTCTCGCAGTCGAGAAATGCATCAAGAAAGCGGCGAAAACCATCGTAATCAATGTCCTGCAATGATATGAAATTTTAAAGTGAATACGCTGGAGAAATCAATTGGAAGCAATCAAACGGTTTGAGAGCAAGTGAAGGCAAAGATATTCATTGGAATTGAATTGTTCATACTCCTTTGAGTATTGCAAGCATCGTAGAAGAAGTGCGAAATAAAACTTATAGATTAAATACTTTATGATGCTTTGAATACTTCATAGGTACAGTTAATATTAATGTTATTTCTGATTTGTTTGCGAAAAAAAAAATTTGAATCGCAACAGGTTAGGTAAATTGGATGTTAGGTCAGAAGGGGGTAGCCATAAGTCGTAAGGCACTCTTTTGCAAAAATCTGATGGGATGTGTGAAGAAAGTAAAAACCAAGGTTTCTAGCCCTTAGCTTGCGAGGACTGGGCAGCCGAGTAACAAATGTTGAGATATTACCACCTTATTATCCTACATACAGCTGCTGCAATAAAAGCTTGAAATGATGTCGTACCTCACCGCATCAGTATTGATCAGATAAGGTTTTAGGCCAGCCTTCGATGTAGTGATTAAAACACCATTTGTCCAGATGCTGACTACAACTGCTTCAGTGGAATCACACAACACTTGCTTACTCGACGGAAATCTTTAAAAACTGTTCTGCCTTGGTAACCCGTCGGCTCTGCAGTTACCTGCGATATAACCGAGGCCTGCCAAAATAGCTATGACGGACCGCTAACTAGCTTTTAGGGTAGTAGGATTTAGCTTCTTACTTCCTTTATTCCGAACACTACAGTTGTCCGGGAGCCCAAATTTGAGGTTAAGGGAAAGCTCGTATGAATAGGTGACTTCGCTTAGCCTTCTCTTAGCAGATGCGATCCATCCATGAATGAGTTCAAAGGACCATGGATACCTAGTAGAACCCACGATGTTCACACTGGTTAAGATGTGGGAATCAATTCGATGTTTCTTAGAGTACCGAAGTGCCTATATTTGCACTCTCTCAACTTGCTTGCCATACACTGGAACTAGTTGAATTTGATATCATAGAAAGGCTCAATTGCCTTCTAACAGCTTATCTGCAATAGAAAAAGACTACCGACGTCTCCATTATGCTTTCCTCGATGTGCAGTTTCCAGGAAAGTTCAAATGGCGGTCCATTGAGGTAGGCGAGAAGTTGAGCTGTTACATCACCTTGTAAAAAGGGCAAGCTCCGTCTTATTTAGGTTAACACTGAAGTCGTAGGTCGAAACTTACTTTGCAACCGATTCCTGTTACCTTAACATAAGTCCATACTTTGTGACTAAGAAGTTCCCTCTAAGTCCCCTTTCAGACACGTCAAGTGAAGTCTTCCTTTCAAGTCTGCTCGTTCGTTGGCGAAGGAGGTGAGAAGAGATGGGAAGAGTAAATATTCATACGTACCGTCAAATTTTTTCAAGTTTTCTTGTCTCTTTTGATCTCTTCGTTGCTTCCCATTATGGGAACCAAGGACTTGAATTCTATAAAAGTTTACGCAAGAAAATTGCATGTACGTTGCCAGCATAGGCAACCACCTGACAGTCACCTTTTCTAGGTTGTAGGATAGCTTCTAGACAAAAATAAATAAAATTATAAGACACAGCTATAACCCAATTTTTACGTATTTTGTGGTAAAATTCGTTCGAAAAATATTCTCGAATAAAACGTGAATACCTGAAACATATTACGTATACGCCACGGCATACCAAATAATTGACGAAAGATCAGAACGTTACCTTAATATAAAAAGGGCCCTAACTCAATTTCTTTTTAAATTTAGGTCTGCACAAAAGTTGGTAGACTACTTACTAAAGACTTAGGCGATTGGTTGTTCATTAAAGCTAGTGTAATGAAAAAAATCGCAACTTAAGAGCTTTAGTTCTTTATAAAGTTGTATAACTACTCTGTATAGAAACAAAAATGTTAGATAAGAAAGACCTTTCTATATAAAAACGATAAAAATAATACGAAAAATAAACATCAAGAAAATTACCATAATAATGTATGTAGACAGCTTTTAAAAGGCACATACGTAGAATGTGTATGTCAATGACTACATTAATATGTATTTTATGCCTTGGAATTTTGTTAGCTTTACACGGGTCATGGTAAATAATGTGACTGCAGTAATTGACATTCCCAGTGTTGAGGATTATTACGTTCTCAAGGGATATCATTAAAATGGTACTTAATTTATATATGTACATACATACATATATACTAATGTTAAAAGTTCCGGGGATAAACTTCACAATTTAATTTGACAAAAAAAAAACATTTTCTGGTCTAGGCTAAGGATTTTGTTTACAATCCAGATATGATTTTTATTTGTAAATATAATTTTTTCATATTTTCGCGATTAGTAATATTCTGTATAGTTTGGACAAATGAATTAATGAAAATATTTCTAAAACAGATTTATTTTTCGAAACCTTTCTTTATATTCTTCTTTATCAAAGCTTTTGAATGTGAGGGACTAACTGCGTTCATATTTATTAATATCCCAAAAATTATATACACACCATATCAAAATTATAGGCGCACCACTTTGTGCAATATTAACCCTTAACTACTGTGCCCAAAACTCTCTTAACTACTGATGTTGGTACGTGAGACCACACAAATTTTCTTGTTAAGTAATAAATATATATGTAGATCATTTCACCAAAAACTCTTTCTAGTTAAATTATTACTTTTCACTTAAAAAAAAAATAACAAATAAAAGCTTAAAATTTTTTTACTAGCAATATTTTCAAACAACATGTTAAAAAAGCCAGGTAGCAAACAATTTATTCATATATTTAAAACGAAAAATACTATTTTTAAATAAAAAATACTTCAATTTTACAAGAGTGAATAAAAAATTTTGCAGCTTTCACAACGACTGGAAACTATTAATGATTTTAGTAAGGATTTTATCTTTGCTATTCCTATGCATATCGAGTAAAATCAAAAAAAAGAAAAGTTTTTTAAATTTATAATATTTTTTTTTTCAGGTTACAGCAATTACTGCAAATATTAGTACTGCTCGAAAGTCCTGCCATATTCCTTTACAGATATGGTTTGTAAGGAAGGAGATATTAAAAAACAATCGGAAAACAGTTACATCAATGCTGAAATTTTTGTCTTAAGGATTAAAAAAATAACAAGCTTTTGTAAAAGCTTCGAGCTTATTAATTAAATTTCTTAGAAAGATTTTGAGTATGCACTTTTACAGCCCATTCAATCTGAATTTAATAAAATGCAAGTTTGCAATAGCTAGTACTTGCCATTTATTTCTGGCAAGTTTTTGTTGCTCAGTTTTTGTCATTTAAAAAATTATCGAACACACTTTGTATGGAAGAAAATGCAAAACACATTCAGCAAAAAAAAAATAAAATTCCTAAATTCAACGGTAAGTCCTGGCTATCTCGAACATGCAAAGTTAAATTGAAATTGTATGGGGGATATAAAACCACATATTCAAAATCTTTGACTAGTAGTGTTCGACCTAAAAATTAAATTTTTGTGAGTATGTTACTGCTGGAAATATTTTTAACACAAACATAAGTGTGGCTCAAGTAATAGGCTAAATAAATAGAAAACACGACGCAAGTGGTAATAAATTGCCAATTGACTTAAGTTCTTTATGTGTATATATTGCTAGGATTTAATGTTTTTGTAATAAATCAAGTAAAACGAAATCAATCATAGTGGATCGTGATTGAGTGTGGAGAAAAATGTATGTATTTATGAATAGCTAAAGCCAATAAGCGGGAAAGAAAAACAATGCTGCACGACAAAAGTGATATGATTTATGGGATTGAAAGGAAGAAAACCTAAGCGATTTATGATTTACTAGTGATTGGTGAAAGCGGTTGCCAATGATATGAATTATTGAGTGGCCAAGATTAAAGTACATATACATACATATCTATGTATTGTCTTACATATACATATGTACATACGTATGTATGCATTTACTTGTAGAGACTGTATACATAAATACATATGTATACATATGTAAGTGTTTGCAATCCATAAGCAAAACATAAACTTAGAGGCAACGACCAAGCACTTGGAAAATTCAATTGAACGATGTGAAGTGGACCGATGACCAGCACTTATGCTTCACTTATGTACATACATAGCTTACAACTATAATTACAATAATAAAGTGCTTACAGTCACTAATTAGAATATAAGCGAATGAAGCGGAAAATACATTTTGCCAATTGCCACTTACCGCAAGCGTGGCGACATGCCACAAACAGAGCTGCATCATGCGGGCAAGCTTACACAGATATGGGTGTGCGCACATACATGTTACATACATATATTCAATTATCAAAAAACAATAGTGGTATTCACCAAACAGTTGACAACATGACAACAGTCATTAGTTGTGTTTGTTTATAAATTATCCAGCAATTCTCCAGTAACTTTATTTCTAAGAATTCGCTCTCACAGAAAAAATTTGCAAAAAAGTACGCGAACGCTTTTCCAGTAATAATTTGCAAGTTTCATGAACAGCTGATAAATTAGTTGTTTATTCGCAGCAAATTCCTAATCTTTACTAATATTATAAATCCGAAAGTGAGTTTGTTTGTTTGCTACGCTTTCACGCTTTAACTAATCAACCGATCATCATGAAATTTTGTACACTACTGTCATTTAGCCCAACTTAAAATATAGGATAGATTTAATCTCGACTAGACAAGGGGGCGTGGCACCCCCCATACAAACGGAATTTTTCATACCGCATTACTCAGGAAATATTTTTAATAGATTACTGGAACTTTGTATGGAGATATATAAAATCCATATAAAATCATTATTTACTCATGGATGAGGGCTGCCACCCTTTAAAAAAATCAAATTCACCTTCAATTAAGGGAGTTATTTATTTCAAAATTATATTAAAAAATGGGTGTCAAGAGGATTAAAAAAGCTGTAGTTCCAATATATTTTCAAACGGGTTGCCACCTGTTTGAAAAGTAAATTTAAATTAATTATACGCAAGCTATCTGAAGAATTAAAATATGGTTGCCCAACGAAATATTGTTAAGAAACCTTTAGTTTGAAAGTTTTGAATAAAATTTAAGTCTTTCACAGGGATTGCCACCTTTTTAAAAATTAAATTCAATTATTTTAAATTAAGTATTACAGTAAAAGGCGCGCAATGGTCCTGGCGGTTGATTTATCGGTGGTGCTTTGAGATTTACCCCTGCACAACTCAACCCTGGTGTCTCCGAATGAAGCTTCAACGCATAATAATACTGGCAAATCACATCCATTGGGCCAATCATAACACAACAGAGTTCGATATACTCAGTGGTGCAGCAGATCGATTTAATCAGATATTCACGGCACTTTTTCTAACTTGGCGATTATTCGTGATGACTTCAACGCAACCAGGCAGCCCTTTTTGGCAGTGGTATAGCCTTTACCGTTACCAATACATATTTTGAATATTAGCCAAAGTGGATCATAAATAAGATTTTTAGTAATAACTTAACTCCAGCGCCAACTGGCAAGTGAAATTGTGAAATGAAACACTATCCAGCGAGCCACTCAAAAGCACACAAAAAACTTTGTTAAAATCGTTCCGGGCATTTAGGAGGATTTCACTTACAAACATGCATATGAAAGAATTATATGTATGTGTTTGTACGGTTTCCAAATAGCCAATTTTTCTCCATGAGTAAAAGATTGATTTCATATATGGCCGGACCAAGTTCCACTATTTTACAATGAACACATCCAGAGATATGTAATCGGTTTATATGGGAGGTGCCACGCTCCCTTTATACATCGAAATTTTGTTTAGCCTACAACCATCCTTGGGGCATCTGGGGCAGGTGCCTGAAATTTCAAAGAAATCGGTTCGGCCGTTTTCGAGCTTTGCGAACACATAAAAAACGGCCTTCAAAATATATATTAGTAAAGAAGATTGGTCGGAATCTAAATGGTTTTGAATATGTATCACATAGGTTTCCATCTTTTTAAAAGGTTAAATTCAAACTATTCAATATTTTTAATGATTTATTATAATAAGGGTATCAATCGCAGTGGGTTTTCATTTCAATACTACATGTAAGAGGTTTCCATCTGTTTAAAATCTTGAAAAAGTATGACAAAGGAAGTTTTAGTTTGAAAATATTTTGAAGACGGTTAAACAAATTTTAAACCTCCTGTTTTTTAATTGAGTTTTCTTTTTTGAGTGAAGCACGTTTTGAAGTTTTGAGTTTTGAGTGAAGCACGTTGAAATTTCATACACTCAGCGAAACGGGTGACGGTGATCTAGTAAAACAATATATTTTATATTTAAATAGGTTTATTTTGTGAATTTCAACAATAAAAACCCACAAACAGTTTCCTTATTTGTTTAAATTTCATCCAGCAAACATGCGATCAGCTGTTTTTCGTACTGGCATATTCTTACAAGTAAAAATTTATCCAGTAAAATCCAGTAAAAACTTGCAACTTCAACTGTCATTTTTCGCTCTCTCAATTTCCCCTAATTTGCAAGTTTTTGCGTACGAAAACGCCAAAACATAAAAATTCGTAAAAACTTTTACTGGATTTTACTGGAAATGAGTAAACAAACGCAATTATTGCTTGAGCTGATCTGCTCTTTCGCCAGACTGTCAGGCCACTTGCTCAATTTGGTGAATACCACTAATATAAATATTTACATTGAGGGGTTGGCTGTAGTTGGCTTGGAAAGCAAGAAGCAAGCTAAAGAGAAAACTTAAAACCAATAAAATATAAAAATTATTGGAACCCTTCAATTAAGCAACACACAAAAATTGATCATAGTTGATCCCAAATCCACCATGTCTGTATGTATTACAATAATTTCATTATCAATACTTATACTGTACTGGCTTAGCTACAGAAACATATCGAGCCCTAACCGCCAAAATAACGTAAGCGACATTTTTTCAAAATTTTCTTTTTGTTGCAGAAATGTATCTAGATGCTCTAGGAATATTTCTGCATCAAAGAGAAAATTTTGAAAAAAATGTAGCTTACGTTATTTAGGCGGTAAGGGCTCGATATAAACATTTGCTTAAGCTGTATAATGGTGAAAACCAGCCACAAGCCAGGATAAATACTTTTCAAACGGGAATGTTCTCGCTTTTGGAAAAATTAGGCGGAGGAAAATAAAACAGACACATATGCTTTTTTTTTTTGGTAAACAAAGCAGTCAATATGGGTCATTTAAGTCAGAGCTGTGAAAAATGCATTAAGTTTTTAATGCATAGCATTTTAATGTTAGTGTAAAAAATTTATGCATTAATTTTTGAAATTCAATGGAAATGAAAATTTGAAAGCATTAATTTCGTAGAAATATTGCTGATGATGAATGATTTTTTTGCATTAACATTAAAATTTTTAAATGAATGGCATTGCAATAATTTATTGCATTACAAGTATAACAAGCTTTAAAAACGCGTTAAATAATTTTGTTTTGAAGTAAAAATGCTTTGTTGACGTTCCTATCGAAATCTAAAATGCACATGTGTGTGTGTGGTGGTGTGGCTGTCTAGCAAAAGCATGCCTTTTCGAATTTTACTTCAGATATTTTAATAGCAAAAGTGTGCAAACGGCCTTCAGCGTTGTACAAATAATCGGTGTGACTCCAAAACTTTTCATAAAAAAAAAAATAATAATCCATATAGAGAGCTTTTCTAACGGCACTGAAATAATTGAACCGCCTTCCGGATAGGATCTGTCACACTAAATAAACTTCCACTTCAATAATTTAACCAGTGAGGCGGAGAAGTTTGTCGGCTTTGCAGCAAGCACGCCTACCAGGCGAAACCAAAGGAACTACTTACAATAACTGCATACAATAATACATATACTACATACATACATACATGTATAAGTAAAATACTTTCAATCGAATTTGAGAACTTTGAAGTATGCTCTTAGAGTTTGCAAAGCTACAGTAAAAATTGATTGGCAGGAGGCGGAGGAGCGACAGAGTTGGCTGCCGCCGCACTGAAAGTAAAACTAATCACTTCTACCAATAAATCATAAAGTTTACAAATTTATGCTTCACTGCAAATCGCAAAGTTGATTGCGCAAAGCCCTTTGATTGAACAGCAGGTGGGCGGAGGAGTACAGTGCTGTTGTTGGCGTAGAAAGTTGATGAGAGGCGTGAGCGAGGTAGAGGCGGTGCAATAGGCGAAGCTTAACAAATACGTATTTATTATAGGAGTACGTATTTATCGTACACCAACAGCTGTGGATAAAATTTGATTTGAGTAGCGGTTGAGCAGAGAATCCAATTCTATTTATGTAGTTGATTTGACTGCAATCAAATTGCAAAAACCGTGCTTTTATGAGAAATGACGTCACTGGTCTTTGAATCGCGAAAAGTTCAATTTACGAAAAGCTTTGCTTAAAATTTGCAAGTTGACTAAAAATTTGCAAATAAATAAATATTAATTTTCCATATATCGGATGCCCGGTGTCACATGTCTAGTAACGGGTGATTTTTTTGAGGTTAGGATTTTCATGCATTAGTATTTGACAGATCACGTGGGATTTCAGACATGGTGTCAAAGAGAAAGATGCTCAGTATGCTTTGAAATTTCATCATGAATAGACTTACTAACGAGCAACGCTTGCAAATCATTGAATTTTATTACCAAAATCAGTGTTCGGTTCGAAATGTTCGAAATGCTTTTTTATCGACAAATTTTGTTCAGCGATGAGGCTCATTTCTGGTTGAATGGCTTCGTAAATAAGCAAAATTGCCGCATTTGGAGTGAAGAGCAACCAGAAGCCGTTCAAGAACTGCCCATGCATCCCGAAAAATGCACTGTTTGGTGTGGTTTGTACGCTGGTGGAATCATTGGACCGTATTTTTTCAAAGATGCTGTTGGACGCAACGTTACGGTGAATGGCGATCGCTATCGTTCGATGCTAACAAACTTTTTGTTGCCAAAAATGGAAGAACTGAACTTGGTTGACATGTGGTTTCAACAAGATGGCGCTACATGCCACACAGCTCGCGATTCTATGGCCATTTTGAGGGAAAACTTCGGAGAACAATTCATCTCAAGAAATGGACCGGTAAGTTGGCCACCAAGATCATGCGATTTGACGCCTTTAGACTATTTTTTGTGGGGCTACGTCAAGTCTAAAGTCTACAGAAATAAGCCAGCAACTATTCCAGCTTTGGAAGACAACATTTCCGAAGAAATTCGGGCTATTCCGGCCGAAATGCTCGAAAAAGTTGCCCAAAATTGGACTTTCCGAATGGACCACCTAAGACGCAGCCGCGGTCAACATTTAAATGAAATTATCTTCAAAAAGTAAATGTCATGGACCAATCTAACGTTTCAAATAAAGAACCGATGAGATTTTGCAAATTTTATGCGTTTTTTTTAAAAAAAAAGTTATCAAGCTCTTAAAAAATCACCCGTTATAATTCTAGCTTATAGGCATTTAGGATTTGACATGAAAAAGCATATGAAAAAATAACTCAATAAAGCTTTTCAATTCTGTTTGTTTCCTAAGGGTAAATCCACACTCATTTTGAAGTCTTTTTGTTTGTAAGAGCTAATCTTTAACTGCCAATTTCACGAAAGAAATTTAAGTGAAAAACAATTTTAGTTTTTTGAATTGTATATGGAATTTGACAGAAAATGAAAAAAAATCATATTCCTTTTAAATTGCTGGTGAAAAATAAATATAAAAATATCATTCCCTTACTATCAGCCAATAAGCTAAAAAGTTGTCTGTTCGGTTCCATACCTGACTTTGATTATTTCTTTTTGGATTTTGTACTTCAACCCTAATAGCTCAACCAGCCACCGACGGAGAGCCCTTTCGTACCCGTCGTCCGTATAAACATATGAAATTGCTGCTGATAGAGAGAGGGAAGCAACGGCTACGTCATCGTCATGCGGTGTGGTGAATTTTTGTTAACACGAGAATCCCATAAGATAGGTCGTGCCAGCCGTCGTGCCGTACGGTTATACGTCGGTGGCTGGTTGAGCTTTAAGTGATAGCAAATAAAAAAATTAAACACAACTACGTACATAAATAAGTAGCGCATTTCCATGTTAATGATCACATACAAAAGTGTACATATTTGTAAGTGTAAACGTACATACATAAGTACTTATATATACACATGTGCAAACATGTGCCCTTTTCCAAAATAACCGAACTACAAGTGACCACTTGTAGCAAAACCGCTCAGGCATTGAAGCATAAATTTACAGTCTGTGTACAACAAATGCATAACATACTAGCGTATACACATACAAATATACATATTTAAGTTTAGGTACAACATGTACAAAAACATATACATTCATTAGACTGGGTCGAGGAAAAATGTTTGCAATTAATTGCCTTAAGAGGAGTTCGGGGTCGTAACTTGTTACCACTTTACTCTTACAAAGAATACTTCATGGCAGGGGCGCACCCAGGAATATATATTTTTTTTTGGGGGCGTGTAGTGGTTTTTCTTCCAAAGATATATCACCAGAAAGTACTGAAAATTTGCTTCAGATAATATGAGTCCTTTATTTTGAAAGTGGCATAAGTCACTTCGTACCTCTTGGGCTTAAATGTCGGGCTACTTGTAACCGAATGCATTTGTAAATAGCTCTATCGTAATAAACTAATGACAAACCCCTCTAACTTTGGTTGATGAAGTTGAACGAATAACCGACGCGTTCAGATACAGGTAAAAAAAAAAACGAAAAACTAATATAAAATGACGCACATGAACCCTAAAATCCACCGCTTGTGTTTTCTTGTAAACTCGGGTTTTTTGTACCGGTTACCAATTTTGGTAATTTCAAAAATAGAATCGGGTTTCTTGTAACTGTTATCAATTGCGACAAGTCCGACGTTTTAGGGCCGGTCACCAATTTTGTAAAAAGCGGAGTGGCCCGTCAAATTGTTTTCAGTATAAAGTTACTCGCACACCATAGCGTATGAGTGACAACGATGTCTGATATCAATATTTATATTTAGTCCGGTCAAAATAGCCATTTCAAATCGCGGCAATTTTTGGTTTATTTATTTATTTTTATTTTTTATTTTAGCCTGGTAGAAAATGAGTTATTATAATTTAGTAGGCTTAGGAGCTACACTATGTCGAAAGAATTTTAGAAGGATGTTTAGTACTTAAAAATATATTTTCAAGAGTCGAAAAACCGAAACATTAATACAGAAAATTAATAAATAATTATTTCAGTTTTGGCTATTTTAAGGTCTCGCCAAGAACGAAAATGTTTATGGCCACAAACTCCTCTCAAAATAATCTTTCGTATTAAGGGAAAGGAGGGGGTTGTTTTTTGGTGAGAGAAACTTATTTGTTTGTAGGGCAACCAACCTAATACTTTGTACATACATACACATATTTATGTTTTTCTGGTACTCTTAGCTAAATAACAGAGCAAAAATATTTATTACGCTTGATTAGAGCGCCTCACTCAGTTCGGGTTAGTCAAGCATGTCCCGTTCCTAGCCACGAGCCGAAAGGTGAACATGAAAAAGGCAAAACTACATACTCGTATAGATATTTGCAACAAAATAACAACAGCAGCAATGGAACGTACCGTTAACACACAAAACTCATAGCTACGCTGGCACATGATTGCTCCTCTTACTTGGTGGCTTGGTTGTATTGATTTGCTCAAAAGTTCAATTTTGATGCAGAGGGAAACATAAAGCTAAAGGATACATTAGGCATATGAGTTTTTTTTTCTAAAATTCAATATACCCATGAGGAGAGGATGAGGAATAATGCAAAAAAAAAACAAAGCAACAACCTTTTTGTCGAAATTTCTTAAACTCAGTGAAAAAAATTTGTACCTGAAAAATAAAGCATATTGCTAGCTTAAAGTGAAAAATTGATAAGTCCATGTTTACAAATTTTGCAATTGAGAAAAAAACTTCTTGTAGTCATATTCTTCAAATATTTCGAAAAAAATTTAATACAGCATTTTGCATAATTAAAGCGAGGCAAAACTCGTTACGAAACAGAAAGAATAGATCTGTGTTAAAAACTTTCGTATTATTTTGGCTTTATCGCATTTTCGGTATCTCTTCTAGACTTAGCAAACTTTTCTGTTGTTGTAATAAAATTAGAAAAATTAGATTCTAAATTTTTTGAATTCTCTTGACTTGACTTTTTAATATAAAATACATACGCATATGCTTCTTCGGCAATTCTGTATATATGTACGTATGTATATGGAAAATTCCAAGTCGAAGGAATAAAAAAAAACAATTTAGAAATCAGTTTTTGATCGCAGTCATAACTCACGTGTGTATGGATTTATTTATGTTATTTTCCAGTAAATTTTTTTGTTTCGGCGGGAACTTTTTGTACCAAATTTGGACATTTTGGAATTTTTTGGTTTTTCATATTTCCCATCCTCTCCTCATAGGTATATTTGATTTTTGGAAAAAAGTCATATGCCTAATGTACAGAAATATGTATGTATATATTAGCATGAATGGGTTTATTTGCAAACGCTTCCATGCCTGGATATGAATATCCGGTGTGCTCTCGTACTTACAAGTGTGTGGCCATGTAAATGCTGCGTATATTGGTTTACCGGACTTACCGCGTCACTTGCAACCGTAAAAGATAAATTAGTTTGTTCAAGGATTTTTCAATTTGGATATTTCGTCAAAGTTTACAGTAAATATGGTTATATGTACGCACATGCACAGGAATATGCATGTTTATATGTACATATGTGCCCGTCACTGGCACTCAACACCCTTTTCATTCATACATTGCTAGCATTGAATCAGCTATGCAAATACACACACACTCACATACATACATATGTGGAGGTGTATTTGTGATCGAAATTCTTAGTAATTCGAAAATAGCCAACAAGTGTGTGTCAAAAATTAATTCCTTCGCCCTTTCGTCCATTCTGCTAACGAGTGTAAAATAAATTAGTAAGTTCATTATAAAAAGGGAAACCACAAGTATTTCGATGTAACTTTGAGCGAATTTGTGTAGAGCAAATATCTACATACTTGCTTGCGCACATAGTATGTATCTGAGAACATCCATATTATGTAGGGTTAGTTGGAGTAACCCAGTGGGAAAAGTAGTAATGCTTTACATGCGTAATAAATAATTTAATGCATTTTTTATGAGGTTTAGATTCAATTACTATACTAATATGTATGCAATTAGCATTCTAATGTATCCAAAAATTCCCATGAAATTCATATTAAATCGTTTACTAGGTAATGCAAAATTGAATGCCTGACTTTTTAAGGACATCGCCAAGGGAAAAATACATTTTTGAAAGTGAAAACATTTACCCACTGGGAAGTTTTGAGATTTCGTATGTATGTAAGTACATGCGTTGGCGTTGTTGTGTAAAATTTTGCGGTATTAAAATTAAAAAAAAAAAAATTTCAAACTTCTATACAATTTTTAAAATTAATACTTTCTTTCGGCTCAACAATTAGAGAGCAATATTTTATGATTAATAAGATTTGTTTTAATCTGCACTACATCTAAAACGTGAGATGGCAATAAATACCACAACTACACCATTTCCAGTTGTAAATGCGAAAGCGTCAATTGGAAAGGAGAAACTCGTTTTTATTTAGAAATTATTTAGATAAATATTATTAAAAATGCAAGTTTATTATGTGCCAACTTGCATATCTTGTAAAGATAAAGCATTTCTATGGACGTCATTCGTAAAGTTTTTTTGGAATTCGATCGACATCGTTTTCATCCGAATATTGACCAGCTTTATTTTCCTGACTTTTTATCTATGTATATATGTTCAGGAGGATTTAGCAGTAGGCTTTACATTGCGGTGCCTTGTAATTATTTGAGAATACAAAGTACTAAGTCCGTCTTGATGATATCTACATGGAGCCTAACCCTCTTCGTCCAATTACAGATTTCATTCCTTAGTTAACTTCCCATTTTTTATTCGTAGTAGAAGTTTATGGACCACTAATTTGCACCTTTATGAAGATACGGAATGTCTCTACGTGCCTTCCATGGAATCACCGCTAAAACCATACTGGATAATCTCTATCCGACAATTCGAAAGATTTTGGATTTTTGATTTTATGTATGCAAGACTAACAACAGTGGACTCAAGACCCCAGGAGTCAAAGACAGGACCTTGGTAAATACTTGAACTATTAAAGGTTTCGGATTCTTGGCTTCTTGGTATGCAATTTCGAGCTATTTTTGAAAATTATTTTAATTCTCGATATTTGAACAGTATTTACTTCCCCTTGGCAAGAGTGCTGGTGGTGGCTGGAATGAGTCAAACGATCCCAAGTCTTCACTTCACCCTACAAGTTTTTATTCGATTTTTAAACTTGGTCTCTCATAGGTCGTATCATAACGTCAGGGTTGAGGGACAATATTTTGCTTGGGACTTTCTATCAACTTGAATTTTAGGTTACCAGATCCCTGCCTTCCTGGTAGAGGTAGCCGTTAATTATTAAGGGAGCAGTCGGCAGTGGAGATAAACATCTACTCTGACAACGATAAAGACTTTGGAATGTACAAATATTAACCTCTACCTGGCTCTACTCAACAACTCTCGAAGATCACTTCGCGGCTGAAGTTTAAGCTTTTACACCTCTCTTTGATGTGTGAACCAAACGCTTATGCAATTTTATGAACTAAACGTTCAAAACGCTCGTAAAAACTGAAATCACTGCAACTACTTGGATAGAACATAAATTGCAGTTGAGCATAGCTGCTTTGGCTGGCTTAGCGAAGTGTTGACGTTTTAGCTTAACGTGCGGCGGAGGTGATGCATAGCAAGAAGAATAAAAATAAACGCACCAATAAACTACATTCATATGTGGATAGATAAAAAGTTTGAACATATAGTCGCACAAAAAAAAAAAGAAATGTGAATTACAAGTAAACTTTTATATTGTGGTCACAAACGCTGGAACATTTCTCCAAACAAGTGTATGCACGTATACAGATGTGCGTTGAGGTTTATTTCACACCGTATTTTCTCTGTCTGTCTGTGCGGTATTTTTATTACCACACTTATTGCCTTAACTAACGCTGTGCTACGCGGCGTATGATGAATGCCAAGTGCTCTGCAACAGGAAGCTTAATAAAAATTGCTTACACGCTTGGAAATGGTAATTCACTTAAATTTACAAATTATTAGCAAAATTTGAGCTTTTAAGCTGAAAAAAAAAACGGATGACTGACTGCCTGTCAGTGTAGAACAACGCACGCAAATTAACTTATACGCATTACTCATCCGCCACGCCACGGTCGCACGGTGTGGAAAATGCGCTGGTTTTGTGGCAAAATCGAATATCTTGAGAACAAGAACAGCTAGCGAAATTAATTTAATAGTTTTTTTAAAGCTTTTAAAATATGGAAAATATACCTGTTGGATAAAAAAAAATTATCTTGACTTTAAAAATGCTTACATTTTTTTTTTAATTTTTGAACTGAAAACGGTATTCAGTGGAATTTTTAAAAAGTTTTTAAAAGAATCCATTTATATGGCCGGAATTACCGAAAAACATATTTTTTTTTAATTCCTTACGTTCCGTTTTCAGAAAAAAAAAATTAAAAAATTTAGGAATTTTACTTTTCAAGTTTTTCATGTTAACGTAACTCTTAATTCAAAGAGAGCTTCAAAATAAAAGGTAATTTTTTTTTAATTTTTTTTTACCTAAAAACCGTAGTGATGAACTTAAAATAATATTTGTTTTACGGTTCTTGCGACCATGGACGTGGATGCCTTGATGCAAGTACAGCAAAACATTTAAAAAATTTAATTTGTTATTGTTTTCATGTCAAGAAAAAAATAATAATTAAAAAAAATCATTTTCCCAGAATTCCCCATCTCAAAAGCTTTAAAATACTCTCAAACTTTTTTCTTTGGCTGTTCTCGTTCTCAAGATGTTAGATTTGTCACAAAAAAGCGCATTTTCCACACTGTGGGTCGCCTAATAATTGAAAAATATGTATGCCAGTAAAATAAAGTAGCCATGGTGGCAAGTGGCAAATGTAACAGAGCATGCTAATTTGCATGAAAAACTGACGGTTTGACGTTGCAAATGAAAAATTATATGCGTTACGCATAACAGCTAAAAATAAGTGCGAAAACAAAAATTTGCCAAGACCAAGCGAAATTCAAAACGTATGAAATTTCAACAGTACGAACGCGTTCTTCAGTGGCGCGTGATTAATGGCAAGCCGCGGATCAGATGCGCAGGCAGCAGCAACAGGCGCACCATACTACGACCAGCAATGCCTGTTTGTTTAAAGCGGCAAGCGGTTGGTTGCGTGCTTGCTTGCTTGTTGTTAGAGCGATAGAGAAAAGGAAGAGTTTCTACTTGATGCCAGTAAAATATAAATGAGCTGACAAATTTAAAAAAAAAAGCTACGCACCAATAACAGCTCAAGCCGACTGGGATGCTTTAGTTTCAAGATATAGGAGAAAAAATGATTGCTCATTAGCACTTTTTAGCTTTCACGGCTTCTTTTTGCCTTTACGAAATACGTTTTTATGGAAAAATTTATGATAAATATTTACATATATGCAGTAATATATTTTGCTGTCCATTAATGATGTATTTAGTAATGGAAAAATTGTGTAAAATATAAGGGAATCTGAAGTCATAGTAAATACTTTATGGAAAAGAATTGAATTAAATGAAAATTATTCACAATTAATTTTTTACCTTGGTATGCGAGTATTATGTGTGTATAAATATCTTGGAATAAATAAAGTGCAGGTGTTAAATATCGTGCTACCACAAATTTTGTGTGAGTTTCTGTATATTCTGACATGGTTGCATTTGGCTTTTTTGTCAGATTAGCTTAAGATGTACCTAGAAGTATGCAACACTAGATGCCAATTAGAATGGGGCGCAAAAAAAGTTTGCTATTTCCCCAAAACCTCCCCTTAGTTCGAAAGCTTTCTTGAAGAAGGCGTTAAAAAGAACGGACATCGACATTTGTGCAGAGCTTTATTTGCAATTCGATACATACTTTTAAATTCTACCCTAATATAGAAAAATCCAATCTTATTTTCTTTGGAAATTCAGCTCGATTGATTACTTGCTAAAGACTTAATCGAATTCAAAATCAACTACTACATCAAAACAATAAATAGGAGTGGTGTTTATTTAAAACCAGTGTAAAAAAAAATGCAACTGAAGAACTAGTTTATATATTAAAGTAACGATATATATGTACATGAGACCATACCAGAAATAAGTTCGCCGTAGTCTATAGTTAATAAGGTAATTAATTTTTTTTCTGCCTTTTTCTTTATTCAAAATTCATGAAGCTCAAGTACCCCGTTCGAAAACTGCCAGTTCCTACCTGACCCTAAAGTCAGTAAACTAATAATAATAATAATAGATTGGCGCTTACACATATGTTAGTGTTTAGCCGAGCTTCTCCTCCGATTTGTGGCGTGCGCCTTGATGTTGTCACACAAAGCGGAGTCAGTAAACTAAAGCTCGCCAAAAAACATTCAACTTTTGTTAAGAGAGGATTTCAAATATTGCACGATTCAATAATAAAAGGTTTGCTCAAAGTCGCAATCACACTCCTAATCCTAATCGTGTTTTTTTAAATATAATGGAAGCTTTAATTGAACATGTACATACATGCCGTATTCGTGATCAAAATCGTAGCCTAACAGTGACGGAAAATATCATATAGCGTAAACGTACGTAGCAACATATCAAATTTACTGTTGATAGAGAGAGAGATAGATAGAGAGATAAGCAACGGCAACGTCACCGTTCGTTAACACGCAAATCACATAAGCTAGATCATGTCAGCGTCAACGTACGTTTACGCTACGTCGTTGACTAATTACGCCTTAAATTGTAACAAATCCCGCTATATATCGTTATACATATATACAAATACCACTTTGTATCGTTCACCTTCGCTATTTAGCAAAATATTTTCTTCCCCGCCATAATCCCTTTTGCGTGTACAAAGTTATCACTCGTAACACACGTGGCAGACAGATTAAAGGATCAGTGAAGTAAGTTTCGAGTACAAGATTGAATTCAATTGAGTAACAACAGATAGATAATCAACAGCCAATGCCAAAGATAGAAATAACAATTGGGTAGCACGTAACAAACACGTAAGTAGAGACGATTGCAAATAATTGCCAAATTAAATACATATGTATTTATTACGTATTCCATTGCAGCTGATTTGACTTTTAATCGAATATATTCCTTTACAAGTAGTTATTAGCAGCGTATGACATTAATCATCCCAGCATTGAAAACCTAAATGTTAATTGGCGATATGCAGGCAAATCGGTTAGCACGCGTCTAAAATAGGTGCGCTTACATATGTATCATATTCATATGTATGTACGTGCGTAGGTATGCAACCATCATAGTACATTCATGCATTTGTATGTATGCACGTCTGCATGCGAAAAATACAAATGTGCCTCAATAAAGGCTTGCTGCTCTGCGCGTCATAACGGAGATAATAAAATTACGAGCAATGCTCAAACAGCGCACGTCTAAACACTTAAGAGACCATGATTCGAATCACAACAGCAATAAAATATGTTCTATCTATGTATGTATGTGCGCCTTAAACCTCGCCGGGAAACGAATAAGTGTTGCGAACAGAAGGGGAGGCTAACACTAAGGGTTATTGAGAAAGGTAGTGATGGGAGAGTGATGCTGCGGGAATTGTAATCAAACGCGCGAGAATTCTGCGTCGATTCGCACTTGTAGCAGATAAAAATGTCTAAAAAAAAAATTTAAAACACTCTAAGAATGCGGATAAATCGATTGTTAACGAAGAGCTTAAGATATGGCCGGGGTTGCCACTTTGGTAAGTTGTTACCAGAATTGGTAGCACAAATTTGGGCTAGTAAAAAGGTAGATTTTTTCTCATTTTTGTACATTTTTGTTGAATAATTTTGTTTGAAAAATAAATAAAACTTTTCGTTGCCGCTTTATTTTTTGTAGTTATCTCTATATTACGAATTTCGTTCCAAAAGTTTGGGTAAACTATAGACTACTTTTTTGCTTTAATTTTCGAAAGCTTTAATGCACACTTTTTATATACATACGTTATATACATACTTATAAATGTAAATGTGTATATCGATAAAGGCGAACATATCGTGCTTCATTCAAAACTCATTTTACTGTAATCCCGAGAAAGTTTTGATTGCCTAAATATTTTAATTGATCATTTAAATAAAAAGAAAAAATGGACACGTACGTAATTACGCGCTATGATTGTTCGCAAAAAAAAATTAATCAGCGCAATGTTTTATCAATGGCAATTGTTAAATGAAAAAAAGCACAAAAGAGTGGCGGCAAAAAAATAAAAAAAAAACCAACGTGAATTTTTAACTGCACATTTTTGGTTATACTCAAATATTATGGACAAATAAAACTCCGTACCTTAAATTGTTTGAAAAATTCAGAGAAAAAAGTTCGATATCTAGACGAACTTTTTTGAATTTTTCTAAATCTTGTATATAGCCTAATGGGTTTGGTTAAAGCGCAAAAAATGTTCTTATACAACAAAAAAATTAACAAAAAATTTTGACTTAAAAAATTGTGAATATTAAAAAAAAACTTAAGAGTATAAAAATAACACAAACTAGAGATAGGCGCGTGGTATAGAGGCCCGCGGGACCCATGGCACTGATTTTAAATTGGCGGAATCGCGAAGGTCTAAAATTTTGCGGGCGGGCGGGACGGTACCAAAATCGTTTCCTGACACTCCCGAAAAAAACGCAAATTCAGAAACCCTCCCTTAAAAACGATGTATGAAATATGGACTTTGTTTTTGTTTC
>NW_023458561.1:61723163-61729588 GCF_013731165.1 Rhagoletis pomonella | reverse complement strand
TTTTTTAGGAATTTAGTTGACGATCAGAATATCTTAAAAATTCCCGAAAAAAAACAGGAGTACGGCAGTATTTGGACGACCATCGTCCGGCGTCTTCCTGCTATGCTTGAATTCTCGGCTCAAACGTTAAATGGTGGCAGATGAAAATCCAGATACACTGCATACATCTCTACAAATATGTATTTGTGCGTGAGAAATTTGATGACAGCTATATATCTACTCCAATTTCGTACAATGCACGGACAGCTGAAACTTTTAAAACGAGGAAACGCGACTCCTATACTCCTAATATAGCGGTATTTTTTTAGCACAAAAAATTAGATATTTCTGTAATTAAAAAAGAGAAATCGTCCGAATGTGATATTTATATTGACTTCTGTGGTACCTATAGGACTCTTGCGAGGTTTTGAAAAAGGGGCTTGCCACCCTACAGCGGTATGGCTTCATAGATTTTGAAATTTTGGATGCCTGGCTAGTTTAAGGAAGCAAAAAAAAAAATGCAAAAATGATTAAAACAGATTAAGATGACCAGCAAAGCCATAGCAACCCCATTTAGATGCAAGTGCACAATTTAAATTTTTCATACCACTAACATTTTCGTTTGAAAAACATTCAAAAAGATGATTTCTTTTCCATCAAACTTTGCAAGCTAAGAATGTTTAAATTTTAAATTTTCAAATAAAAGTAGCCCCTAATAATAATAATTAATATTCTAGTAATCACGCACTGCTGACATGAAATGAACTACTATGTAGATTATTCAATTTATTATTAATTAATTAATGAAAATTAAAAATTGGAATTTTTCTCTTGATATTATTTTGTGCAACGCTGGGCATATTAATAAAGTACATACATATTAAGTAAATTAATTTGCGAGTAAAATTGCCATTTCTGCCGCATACTAAAATGCTTACGAGTCCACTACGTGCGTAATGCGGGCAGTCCTGAGAGGACTAATATGAATCATAGTTGAGGAAAAATCCTGTTTTATGGCGAGTCGCATAAATCTTTTTGCTATTTTACCAAAATGCTGGAGTGGATTGTCGTCGTCCATGTCCGTCTTGTCTTCCACAATAAGTCAATATTTCACCCAAAGGCTTAGTATCCTTCTGCTAAGAGATTAGAGATTTGTTGTAAGATTTTCACATAAGTTTTAAAATAATACAGCATTGGATTCGCTTCCGCAAGCTATCTAATTTTATATACACGATGCTGTTTTGGATTGGACTTCCTATGCATTGGCATTGTAAAATGGACGCTCCTATAGAAAGATAGTCTGCATTTTAATTAGTGGGAAATTTCCCCTAATTGAAGCCTTTTATGACTCGTTTACAGTATCCAGCTGTTCTGGAGCACTTTTCTTGCTAAAAAATGCCTTGATTGCCTAGCGGACACGTTTACTACCAAAATTTCCCCTTAAAGAAAGCTAAAGTCATCCGGAAAGTGCTTCTGAACCATCTGCTACGCTTTTTTTTCATTTAAGGAACGTCACTAGTTGACCCTCATTGTGGCTCCTAGAATTTTTCTCACTGTGAACGCTATGTTCTATAGGTCACATATACAGTCGACCTGTTTGGTGTGTACATCATTTTGCCTATGGGCAACATTCACAATAGCAACAACAACAAAGCCTCCATACAACACAACGTTAAGAATAGCAACATAAAATGACAACAAAAGCAACGTTAACTTGTCAATGAAGCAATCAAAGCACTTCAAAAGTTTGATAACACTCAAGGCAAATACATATATACATTAGGGCGGGTCAATTTGTATGAGAGATTTTTTAGACAATGCGCGTATAGCACACAAGGATTCTACGTGTAATTCTAAACAAATCTTCCGAAGAAATCATGGGTATAAAATCAATGTGGAGTTTGCCAAATTGCGACAATGGGTTCCTTAGCATTTGCTGTAGTGTCGTAAAAAAGTGCTTAAATTTTGTATAAAAACATGTTATAAGTGGTTTTTTAGTATGAGGAATCAATTTCTGCACTTATCTCTTTCTTAAAACTTCCACCAAGGAGTGAAAAAGTGAAAATTTTCACATTTTTCTAGAAACCTATTTTCGCAACTCGGCAAACTCCAAATTGATTTTACCTTTTCAAAAGCTTATTTGAATTTTTCTGATTTTTGTACAAAGTTTGAAATGTGAATTTAGATAATCCTTGACTAGAGCTAGACTTTTATACACAAATATTAAACATGAAATGAACAAAAGAAATATAGAAAAAAACTGGTGAAAATAAGGCTTTTCTATTATTTCGGCCTCCAGTGTACATTAGGGTGGTCCAAAAATCATGTGGACAAAGTAAGGTAAATAAAGATAAACCCTGTGTCTCTTCAGGAGACCTCCAATAACAGAACCCAATTGTTTATTTTGTCATATTTGAATACTACGATTTTTTATGGGTCTCCCAATGCAGCTTTTTTTTTGAGCTTTTGGTTTATTTCTGGATGTCTCTTGAAGTGAAACAGAGTTTACCGATCGAAAAAAATTGATTTTCAAGAATTCTACATCATTTTAAAAATCGTTTTATCCCCATATAAAATACATAGAAATCTTAGACCTCTAAATTATTATTATTATTTTTTATTTCAAAGTTAAAAAAAAACCTTTGGTATATTTTTTTGGTACTGAAGAATCCTTTACTTTTTTTGGGCTACCCTAGTGTACATACAGCAGACTAGCAATCGAGTAAACAGAAGCAATGCAGCAACAGCAACAGCAGCTAGTAGCATTCGTGACAATGGCCGTCAAGTTGGCAAAGCACCAAAGGCTATATCAACAGCAAGCATAGGAACAGCAACTACAACAACAACCGGCAAAACCACAACAAAACACAATCACAATTGTCACGTCAACGACACGGCCAAAGTTAATCCGCTCAAAGTGCGCTAGAAATTGCAGATGAAAGCAGGCGGGAGTGGCCTGAGTTGGAAAGTGTCTGCAGAGGGTAAAGGTGGAGAGTGGGGCGTGTGGAAAGTAAAGCAATAAGCTGCTCCAGCGTGCTGAGCTACAAATGAATGGACCGAGTGACTGACTGACGAATTGGTCGAGTGACTGACGGACGGGCGCTATATGAATGATGATAGAGTGTTTGGGCAACGAGTTGACAGCTAGCAGCAGGATTGTTGGCTAAGCGCGGGCGATTTGGGGACAACACAAAGTGGTCGTTGGAGCGTTTTGTGCACCAAGTAGTTGTTATGGCTCGCTTTTGCCTTTTATTATTCCCAAGCTGTTACTCCTACTACATACATACATACATACTCGCTCGCTGTTAGCTCTATGCTGTTACAACTATATACATAAGTACATATGTATGTATAAATAATTGTCAAAGTAACGCATATAGGAGTATTTATGTACATAAGTGTATATGTAATATATGCGTTTCTTGTTAGATTTATTGTTGTTCCATGCGGTTTCAAGTTGATTGGCGTTCATTTTAATTGCTCAGTAACAATGCTGTAAAAATGCATTGGTCACACAACGCTTACAAATGTGGTAAGCGCATGCCCACACACGCCCTCATACTCACACTCAAGCGAATGCATTCGAACAAGTGCCATCATGTGGCACACAAACACACACACACATTTACATATGTATATCATCCATACTTCGATGGTTTTAGTTAAGTTGCTGCATTGCATCTCAAATAGTAGTCATGTCGTCATCGCAGGAACAGCTGTTGTCAGCTACTTATTTTACCAAATGTGTTGTTGTAGTTGCACGTACTTATATTGCTCATCCTTTCATTTGCAATTTAGGTATGCTGTTGGCAGCTAGCATTGAGTGTCATACATAGTACATTGGCCGATGCTGTGGCTGTTGCTGTGGCTGTTGCTGTGGCTGTTGCTGTTGCTGTTGCTGATGCTAATGATGACAACTCTCGTGTTGATGACGTTTGAGCATGTTGTTTTTGTTGTTACGTTGTCATTGCCAATGCGTCCACTTGTGGCCACAATTGTGGTCTCGTTTAATAGCTTTTAAATCTCGATTTATGTACATACATATTGGATGCAATGTATTTACATACATATATAAATATGTGGAAGCGTATACCTATGATATCTGTATGCATACATGTGCATTAGAGTGGTTCAAAAAAATTCATAAACGCTACCTCACATTATTGCTATTTGTGATGCCGTTTACGAATCAGAAGTCAATTTTTGAAATCCAAAATGGCGGATCCAATATGGCGATCAATTTGTTAAAAAATTACTAAAATTAAAAGGATCATATTGAACGTTTTAAGCATTTTCATGGCTTGAAACTCGCTACCAGTGGGTTTCTGGAGTTTCTGATTACGAATCTGATGTTAGATTTACAAAATTCAAAATGGCGGATCTGAATTTTAAACAAATCTAATAATTTTTTTAAATTGATCGCCATATTAGTACCGCCATTTTGAATTTTGAAAATCTGACATCAAATTAGTAATCAGCAACCCCAAAAATCCACTGGTAACAAATTTAAACCCACGACAATACGTAAATCGTTCAGTATCAACGATTTAATTTTTTTTTCGAAAGCATATTTTCTGGCACTAGGCCCGTTCTAACTGACAAGAACAGATATGTAATTAAAGGAATATTTCCCAAGAATACCCGAGTATTTACATATAAAAACAACATTCTTACATAAACTTTAAAATGTCACGAAAAAAAAAAATTTAGAACATCATCGTTTTTATAAAAAAAAAAAACTCCAATTTTTTTTTTTTTTTTTTTAATAAAAAATAATTTTTTTCTTTTTTTTTATCACAAACAACAAAATTTTGATTTAGCGTTTATGAATTTCCAAAAAGAGTGTTTTTTTCGAACCACTCTAATTTGCTTATAAGCAAACAAGAGACGCTTGGCGGTAATTTTAAAAAATGATTTTATTTTTGCGTTAGAATAGAATAGAAGTAGTATTTCTATCGATTGATAAATAATAATTTATTTTTTTTATTTTTTTGAATTTCCGTGCCAACAATTTTTTATATTTTTTTTTATTCAATAAGTGCTTGCGCCTCTACGTACATATGTACAAGCTAAAGTACCAGTAAACAAAAATATAACTACAATGCGCCTGAGGAGAATTCGTGTATCCCGTTGGGCCAACTGCGACACAAGTAATATTTTATCTTTGCTGAACAAATATACAATGCGACTGTACGCGCAGAAAGAAGTTGTAGTGAAAATGTCAACATACGATTATTATTTGCAGAGGGCAAAGATGCAACGACAAATACTTACCAACTGCCGGAAGATAAAGGGCGCGGCGCAGCAGAGCGAGATGCGCCAAAAAATGAACTTCACTAAAAATCAGCGAAGCAACGCTAAATGCCAAGAGAATTATTGATTTCATATTTATGCCGGAACTTCGAAAGGAAAAAGATTGAAGAGGGTAAGTAAGCGCAAGGATGTAAAACAGTAAATGAAAAAATAATTCGAAAAATAAAGAAAAATAAAAGTACATCTCTCTAAGGATTGCATGCAGTGAGTGCACTGTCGAGTAAATCGCCAGTCGTGTGTGTACACTCAAAACTTTTTGTCTTCATTTGTTTTGTGCATCATTTTTTGCGCAGCACTTAAACTTCAGAAATAAATTAAAACACAAAAATAAATTTTTGCTTTTCTAAAAACAAAAAACTAAAAATGCAACAGAGTATATACACTATTTCACGAAATTCGAGAAATGGACACACATTTTCGAATAAATTAAATAGCTTGTGTGTGTTTTTGTGTACTTAAGTTGATGCGCAAACTTTACCCAAACCCAACTCATTCGATGAAACGTTTCTTTTTATGACCGACTGCTAGAAAATTGCTGTTGACATTTATGTGATGCCATTTATTTTTAGTTGTAGTTTTACGGCGACAGTGACGACAATTTTTGGCTGTGATGGCATTGCTGTTAGTAGTGGGCGTGAGTAGCAGCGAGAGCGAATTTTCATCAAATGCATTCGTTCAAATGCATGGCTTCTTTTTGTTTCTGTTGTTTTTTTGTTTTATTTTTGGTGGATCTGCGTTTGCAGTCACTTTCGATCGGGCAAACATATTCATACAAATATTCGTCTGCAACTGAAAGTGACATTAGCAAAGAGAGTACATATTTGGATGAGTGGGAAATGCTTCGGATTTAGCGGACCAAATACTTGTGCACTTCTGCGTGGGAATCTACTCGTTCACAGACACTTGGAATTCATTAAAGAATTTACGGTAAAACTGTCCACAAGCCTTCTAAGAAAATAATCTAAATTTGCGTAGCGAAAAAGCGATACACTCGTTGGGTTCTTATTCCAAGTGAAAAGGCGACGGAAGAAGGTGGTGATAGCGGCGCGATTGGTCACGGTTAAGAATAAGATTAACATTAAGATCGAGATTGAGATTGAGATTGAGATTGAGATTGAGATTGAGATTGAGAT
>NW_023458561.1:61699689-61723153 GCF_013731165.1 Rhagoletis pomonella | reverse complement strand
GAGATTGAGATTGAGATTGAGATTGAGATTGAGATTGAGATTGAGATTAAGATAAAAATTCATTATTAGACAAAGAACTAAGGCATTTTTAGTTAATGTCATCAGATTTGCACCATTAAAATCAATTATTGCAATACAGGTATCAATCGAAATGTCGCACACCGTCTTCAAAAGAGTCACAACTCAAAATTTGGCATTTTTGAAATTATGCGCTAAAAATGTACACAGAGCTTTTTTGTTTACCTTTCAGCAAGAGCTGGAGCAAATTTTTGTTATAAATTGTTTAAAAAACCGAAGGTAAAATCGCTCTTGCCCATATGATTAGCATGTGCTACGAAATAGTTTTTCACATTTTCTGACGAACGTATTATTTTGAGTTGTGACGCTTTTGACGACGGTGTGTGATGTGTTTGAAAATATTTTTCGGCTTAACGACATGTAAGAGGGTTGTCACTTGTTAAAAAAAAAAATCTAAGTCAGTTCAAATTAAACCAGTTTAGATATGTGTCACAACATCTGTCAGAATAAAGATATTTTTAAAGATATTTGTGAAGAGGGTTGCCACCTGTTTGAAGAGTAGAATTTAATGAAATTGTACATAAGTTATATGAAATATTACAATATGTGTGTTTAACGAAAGATTGTTAAGAAATCCTTAGTTTCAACAATTAGAAAATTTGTGCGGAGTCTGAAGAAGGTTTCCACCTGCTTAAAAAGCTAAATTCAAATTATTTATTACGTTAAGTGCATTATTAAAAGATGGGTATCAATTGAAATGGGTTTGAGAAGTCCTTATTTACAAACTATATTTATGAGCGTTGCCACATGTTTAAAAATTAAAATTCAACTTAATTTTTCACTTAATTGAAATAAGTATCCCAATGTCTGATGAAAAAGGTTTTGGAGTATTTTAGTTTGAAAATACTTTTCAAAAGGGTTGCCACCTGTTTAAAAGCTCTAACTTATTTATTTATTTATTTATTTATTATTATTATCAACAAACGAAGCAGTTTTGGAATAAAATTAGTTAGAAAATACTTTTGATTAGGGTTACCACCTTTTCGAAATGTCATATCTGTCTAACTAAGTATGCATATCATATGCGAAGCCATTTTTTATAAAGTTCATCAGATCTGCACTATACTTTCGAATTTCAAAAATGATTTACAGATTTTGAAGTTAGAATTTTTTATCGGAACAGGGTGATTTAAAATTGGAGAAACTGAACCCTGCGATTCTACTCGCCATTCAGAAAGGGCTGGACGAATTTAAAAGAAATCTGGCATTCGGCATTATAACTGTGACTATGGAATATTTTTTATATTTTTAAGAGAGTTGCCACCTTTTTTAAATTTTAAATTAAACTTTGGCCATCCGAGTTCATTAGTAATACGGATAAAAGAGAATAATATGGATAATAGAGAAGGAAGAAATTTCATTTCAGCCGCGGGATCCACACACACACTTTTTCAGCTTTCCACACATTTAACGTTGAATATTTTGGGTGGAACAAGGCATTTCGAACAGCTAGCTGCAGTAGAGCAATTGATTTAATTTTCTTCGTAATTTTTTTTTCTCTGAATTGTCCTCTTGCTTACATTTTACTTTAGTGAAAACAGTTTTGAAATTTTATCAAGAGAGTAAATAGATACTCATTAGAAGAACTTACGTCGAACAAAAATATTGCTGATTGTAAGAAGGATTGTAGCTTAAACATGAGAAATTCCAAAAAAGAGGGCTACTAGGAAAAGATTACGGAAGGAAATAAAGAAGTTCTCAAAGTTTGGCAGGGTATTGGATCGCTTCAATGGTCCATCCGCTTTGCAAGATGCTGTTTGAGGGATATCATACACGTCAGCCTTGAAAAAAAAAATTAGCTTCGATATCCTTTTAGAAACACTTCCGATTTGTTTTATTTTTTTTTATTTTTTCTTTTATCGCCCACATTGGATATTTTTCCTGCTGGGATAATTTTACATACCCTCACACCAACATAAGTGCACACACATTGTGTATGAACAATTTTAAATGTATTTATGCGTCATAGTTCTCATTCAACACTTTGGTGATGCTCAAAAATAGCATCGCTCACAACTCATTCGATATGTCTTTATTTATGTTCAATTCATTCTTTATTAAGTATTTCGAAAACTGCGTAGATTGATGACCAGACAAGTTGACGCTATAAAATTGGAAATTTAATAAGCATAAAATTTTAAGATAATGTGTACACAAAAAAGAACAATGTATTTAATCAGCTGTCAAGTATGTAGATAACTGAAGCTGAAAATAATCGCAGTAATATTCAGTAAAAATATGTTTTGAGGTTATACGAAGAGGAGGTTTTGACGAAGAGGAAGCAGATGAGTAGGCAAGTGCGTTTGATTACTGAAGAAACATGAACTAAAATTAATTAAAAACTGTCAATATAAAATACACAACCATAATTTTTTAAAACAGATTGCATGAAAATTTTAGGTATATTATAATACGCCACACTTTAACCGGCTAAAAAAGCCAATGCTTTTTCGCTATAAATTTGGGATTCTTTTCAGCGCGATAAGTTCTTGACCTGGACACTGTATAGTAGTTATTTAAAAAAGAGTAATATTTATATTTTTCCAGTAAAGTTACCACTATTCTTTTGTTTAAAAATTAGTCTTTTCACATACCCAATTTTCGCAAAATTTTTTTTTTTTTAATTTTTTACTCTCGTTGTCGACAATGCACTGGTGCCTAGCCAATCGGCTGCCTCTTTTATAGCGGCCACCTAGGCCTGAAAGACGCTGCAGAGATCCGGCAGTCTGAACATAAGATCTACTGAGAGTTCCTGACATTAGACACCTCCTCCAACTCTACCGTTCACCTTCGATCCGTCAGTGAAGATGTTTCTTGGACCTATTCTTTAGAGACTACCTTTCTCCCATTCGTCCCTCGGGGGGATGTGCTTGGGGATGGATCCTTTTGGGGCCAGCCTCGGAGGACTGCGGTGCATTTCTTCCGGCTTGCAAAAAATCTGGCAACGAATCGATCTGGAAAGGGCAAGCAGGTCGGCATGAACCTCGCATCCTTCTCGCTCATTTAATCTCTCAGTCAGTTAATGACATCCGGTAAAGGCTGGCGCTTGAATTATATCTCTTTGCATACATGAAAATTTGACCAGCTGTGCCTATTTCTGCTGCAGGTGTTGTTGCTCAGACGCTTCTCGGACAATTTGCAGTAAGAGAATCTGTTTTGATCTCAAGCCAAGGCCTGGTTTTAAGGTAATACACACATTTTTAAAGTAATTGTAGGGGTCTTCACAACAATTTCGGTAGTTAAAAAGCAATTCAAGTTGACGGTAAAATTCGGAAAAGATGCCCAAAAAAGTGCGAAATCGAAAGTTATTAAACATTTGCCTGTTATGCCTTTCGGCAGCTGACGAATTTGAAATTGAATAAATATCGAACAGCTGATTGCTGTTTACCAACTAACAGAAATATTGTCATGCTTGAGACCACGATACATGGGGAAAAATTGCCGAACACCGAGTTACCGAGTACCAAGCCGAAGTAGTGAAGGCCGCTAGTGTTTTATTAAGTAATCGAAACAATAAAGCGTAGTAGAAATAAGATAAAGCGTAGTAGGTTAGCAAATTTAAAATTTTTTTTTTAAACGTAGTAAATTTACTACGATAGTAGCAAAGTGCCAACGCTAAACCTCAGCATAAATTTTTCGTATGCCCCGTTCATTAAAATCGCTAGAGAGGCGTTTGAAAGCTTTGACTCGATTTCTTTGGTACTGTCTTTGATGTTTTTTCTGTGCGTGCGAATTTTTAACTGATAACAAAAAGTTCACTACACACTCAGACCAATTTCATGCTCGTGTTGTTCTAGAATTAGCAAAGAACTGAAATTGACCTCGATTGTTCATTAATCAAAACTAAAATAAATCCATCATACTCACAACATTCTGTCACTGACGCAGGCTTAAGTATAAAATAGGAAGAAATTAATAAAAATGGGTTTGAAGCTGTATAAACTCTTCTTCGTGGTAAGAAAGTAATTAATGAAGGTTCGTTGGGCAGTTGGGAAGGAGTTAAAATTTCTGTTAAATATTCAAAAAGAAGATCTAAAATTTATGACTTTACATTTGGCCTTTGTGTAATTTAGTTAATTTGAAGGCCTCGAGTGTAATTGCTTTGAAAAAGGTTAGAGAAAATAACAAAAAAAAAACAAAATCCCGCCTGTGTGCAAATCCGTCAATTACAATTTACCGCATATCCTTAAATCCCATTTCCGCCACGCTCAAGCGCACATATTAAAAACGGAACTCAAAAGCGGCCACTAATTGAACCACAATCTCACTAGCCGCGGTTAACATTCTTTAGTATTTTCTCTTTCACTGATATATTTCATTTAAACCTCACATTACAATTCATTGCACATTTGCACTGTCGCCTTCAAAGCAATTGCAACACGCTCGCTACAATGAAAAGCAAAAAAATATAATGAAAAGTGTCAATTAGTGTAACGCTCTGCGTCCATTCATTTGCCAATTGTGCGCGACAAGCAAAATGCCACGTAGACAGGCAGGCGAGGGAGGAGGGTTAGTGAAAATCGAATAAAGGCGCAAGGAAGCAAAATAGCCTTTATAACTAATACACTTACATACAATGTTTTCTTTAGCATTTCCTTCATCACCTGTAATCTGCCCTTCACGGCGGTAAATCGCTGTATGCTTGGTTGGCAACACCTTTTTAAAAATACACAGTCTGCTGCTACATACCTACACACTCATATAAATAGTGCACGCGCACTGTCGCTGTCGCTTCGCCTGTTTGTTATTGCATACACTAAGGCGCCGTAGCTGGTATGCCATTTGTATTGCCTTAACAACTACTAGCAACAACGGCTACGCAGGTCAATTAGAAGACAGCCGCACGTATTCATATACACATACATCCCTTGGGTCAACAATATAACACACACACACACACAGATGATCGCAACGGAGTATCCTGCTGGTCTGCACTGTTGCAACCGAGTTTCATTACGCTTACCTTTCTTCCGCTTTTCTTTGTTTATTTTTGTTATCGCTATTGAGTTATCCTTGCTATACACTTGCAGCCCAACGCGCTGAAGGACACTTTTATGAAAGTATGTGTGAGTGTGTGTGTGTGTGTGTGAGTACTCCTGTAGTGCAATGCCTGTCACAAACAGCTGTGCTTGGTCAACGTGCGTCGCGACGTCTTCACTTGTCCATTCATAAGTGACACTTCTCTGTTTATTCTTTTTTTGTTTTCTCTTCTTCTTCCTCTTTGTTGGTCATTGTGTCTCACACAGTCTTAACAATGGTTACTTCACGACAATGACACTGGCGCCAATAGCTGTTACAGCTAAGTGACATCACAGTGGAATTCTAAAGATAGCTGTAGCTTAGTTCATAAAATAGTTGCTTAATTTTTTGCCAAAGTAGAAAGGAATTTTTTGTTGTCATAAGCAGGGAGCGGATTTTATGGAAATTGCCTTTTTTTCTGCCTTTTTGCCTTTTTTAAGATATTTTCCTTTTTTTTGCCTTTTCTACCTTTAATTGTAAAAGGCAAGGGAAAAGGCCTTATTCCTGGTAATATGGAATTTTTAAACGCTGCATATTTAAATTGCGCGCCACTTGTATCAACCCACGTGGAGCTCATGTTTAGTATATTCAAGGTTTTTGTTCGCAAAAATCGAATGAAAACGCTGCCAGAAAACTTTAAAATGCATCTTGCGGTTCAATGTTACTACAACTATAGAGATTAAAGTATTGTGTGGTAAAAACTCGAAAACAGAATAGTCAAAGACTTAAAGTACAAGTTTTTCATATAATGAAACTAGTTCATAGTTTTTCACTTTTACTTGTAAAATAAACATACCTAAAATAAATGTATTTTTTGCTTATTTTTCAGTTTTTGCTTTTTTTTAGTGCCTTTTATTGCCTATTTGGCTATTTTATTTTGCCTTTTTTATAGGTTTTTTGGTTCATAAAATCCGTTCCCTGGTCATAAGTAACATAGGACGGCATACTTTCTTTCTTGTTTTGCTTAATTATGACCTGAGCTTTTAATCTAACTAGTGGCGAGAAATTTCGTTGACTACGCTGATGCCTCGAGAATTATTTTACCAGTCAATATGGCATTTAAGTTGGAAAAAATTTCGCACAGGATAAAAAAGTAACATGCTGGTTAGAAAAATATTTTAATCAAAATAGGGAAATGTTATATCGCTTAATTTCACTGTCAATAGTTTTAATTAAATAAAAACGGTTGACAATTACCGTATCGCTTCTGCTATCACTAGCGCACAAACGGACAAATTTAGAAAACCAAAAGTGGTCGTGCTTAATTGAAACTTTACTCTTACAAGGATTACTTCCCGAATATTTCAAAAATAAAAACTTTTTTTTTTGAACTGGTAACTCGCGGTTTTAGTAACGGTTTAAATTAAAAAGAAAAGCGCAGTGATCACGGGCACCTCTTTTTATTATTACAATTTCAAAAATGAAAAAGTTTTTATTTGTACCGACTACCAATTTCGAAAAATTCGGATTTTTAGTGCCGGTTACCAATTTCGTAAAATGTAGATTGTTCCGCCAGTTTTTTTTTTATAAAATTTTTTTTTTTATTTTTTGCAATTTTTTCTCTGTACATTAGTTTAGTAATTATTGAAATTTCGCATAGTTCCTTTTTTTAAAAAATGCTGTCATATGGGAAACTTTTCTAAAAACTCCCTGAGGGAAGAAAGAAATATTTTCTTTGTGAATAATAAAATAGAACTTGGGTAACTGGCCTATATAGCAAAAGGTTTAGTGAGAGCAGCTCTTCGCGTGGTACGATAAAGTCTAGAGAAATCCCGCGAGACCCCCTTGAGGACATTGTTTGCATACTTTGTAAAGGCTTAATTGCTGCAAAACAATTCTATTTATGTCACGACAACCTTTTGTAGGACCTAGAAAGTGTTTTTTTTTTGTGAGATATCTTGCGAAATCCCAGACTAGAAAGTATAACAAACAGAACAAGTGGTTGCTGCTTATCTGTGCAATCATTTCTCAAAAATAAATATCATCCAGAATTTTTAAAAATGCATTAATTTTTTTATGGTACTTAAAGCACTAATGTTAATGTTAAAAATGAGTGCATTAATTTTTGAAATTTAATGCAATTAAAAATTTCAATGCATTAATTCTGAAAAGTATAATGCTAATGAAAATTATTTTCATTAAATTATCCAAACTAATGCTAATCAAAAAATTGTAATGCATTAAAATTTTTAATGATTTTGTTCGTTTGCATTAATAAGAACCATTACATTTATTTTCTTGTGAAATATAAATAACCTCTTTTGGAAGGACTTCGAATAATTACTAATAGTTTTTTCAGCTTCATTCTATTATGGAACCTCTGGTCCATTTGACCCTCAAAATTTCCAGTAGATATCGCAAAATGGGCAATAAATTTTAAATTTTCGCAATTTACTTGACATTTTGAGGGTGTACGAGTGAAACGGACCTCACATTCGTATTCAGCGGGTCGAAAAACATGTCGGTAGGTAGGACTGGTTGAAAGCACACACAACTTGTTTTGGTGTGCCGATGTTATTGATAAAGTTTACCACTTTGGAGGGTGTCGTGTTGAATATTCTGGATGGGGAGAAAGTTTTTTATTTACAGGAGTAGCAAAATACATCATAAAAAGAATATCAAAAACGTGTAGGACTTTTTCAAAAGTGGAATGCAACTCCGTTGGTTTTGGTACTAGAACTTTAAAATTTTAATTGAAAGTGTGCTTTAATATATGCTACCAAAATCGGTGAAAGATGCAGTTTCGAAAAAGTTGTTGATTCGTTCTGTTGTGAATTAACATAACGTTATATAGTTATCTATCTGCTATACAAATTCTGCTAGTAAACATCTTACTATAGCTTCATTTATGAAAAAACTTAATAGAAGGTACTCACATGATGCCAATTCCTGCAAATGTTGGAATTCTCGCGGTGACAACTTATCCCATTTATGTAATGTGGCCGTCATTGTGCCTGAAATAAAAAATAAAACGACATAAATGCCATATTAGTCCAAATAGTCAAGTAAATATATATGTTTGTATATTTATGTGTGGCATTTAATTTAAACAACTTATCTCAAGATAGGCCATTTTCTCCTTAAAGCAATATTTCATTGGTTACCCAAACAAAATTTTAACGACTTACTGGCTAAGAGTGTAACTTAAGATGCTCTTTTAATAGAAGCTTATATAAACTTTCAAGGGAAGCTTATTATTTTTTAATTCGAAGTCAAACCTTTTAAAATCACTTAAGTTTTTTAGTAAAAATGCCACAGATATATGCACATGGTGTAACCATATTTTCACTGCTTTATGGCAAACTTAAAAAAAAAAAAATAAATCCAAAGGAAGCATACAAACTGAGAGACTGCGTGAAATATTTTACACAAAAAATAATCTCCTGAGCTCTTGTAATAAGCAACTAACCTAGTGACAGCTGGTTGTCACATCATTTATCATTATGCCAAGTAATTGTGGCAAATTATAATGTGTCAATCGTGTTGAGTGAGTCAAGCGTAGAGAGGACCGCGCGCTCACCTCGCTGCTTGCCACAAATTAAGTGAGTACAAGACGTTGTGACAAATGTAAAATGTAAAAGCCATTGGCGCCGCGTTGTCAATAAATGACGATGGCAAAGTGCCGCATTGACATATTTTTACATGCATATGTATTTATAAGTATAGGTATTTATGTAGTTAAGTGCAGGTTGACAGAGAGATGTTACGCCGGAAGACAGACAGACAGGCAGGCAGCCAGGCAGTCAACCAAACCGCCAGCCAGTAGCTGCAATGTCACTCAAAACAGCCGCAAAGTATGCAATGCTAATGACCAAAGCGAAATGAGCAAGTTCAAACATGCAAACACACACACACACACACACACACATGGTGCTAAACTCCATCAGTCAGTGCTTGTTTTGCGCATACTCGCAGGAATACAAACAACAAGCACACAGCAGCTGGCTCCGTGCCAGCAGCCTTGCCAACACCGTTTTGCGTTCTCAATTAAAATTGTCAACATTGTCATTATTGACGTTAAGCCGCCTAATGCTATGTTTTCAAGTTTTGCAGTTGACTTTCTGTCTATCCGTGTGTGTGTGTGTGTGTGTGTGTGTGAATGTTTGCTGACTGCTGACTTATCTACTTTCTTGCCTTCTAACTATTTGTTTGCAAACGACATTTCCCTTGCCCCGGTTACTGACCGCCTGGTGAATTCAAGACGCCTAAAGCCAATCCGCTGTCATTTGTGCATTACGCTAAAATGGGGCGCCATAACTCTGCGCTCACGCCTAGTTGTATGCCTCTTGAGTACTGCGCTTTTGCTTGCTGACATGTGTGCGTGTGCTATTTATGTGTTGCCTGAATGTGAGCATGTATTGCCTGAGGCAGATAATTGTACATACATATGTCATTACCGAAATACCTAAATGCCCTTAATGTTTGGCCTTTGGGGAGAAGAAAATTAAGGGTAGAACTTTTGCGTAGTAGGTGCCTTTTATACTCTTACCCAGTGTAAAAGTGGTAACGCATTAAATGCCTGATAAATAAGGTAATGCATTTCTTATAAGTTTAAGGGCCGAAAAATACATGGAAGAAAAAAAAATCAATTTCAAGCGCTTAGATAAGCACTAAAATTTTGAAAAAATGTTAAAAAAGTAATAAAAAAAATGTAAATACAGTTTTATCTTTTGTAGCTTATTGAGGATTGAAAAATTTTAATGGACAATCAAGTGCCGCTTGATCAAGTAATAAACATCTTTTAAGTGCGTTGAAAGGACGGAAATGACACCCACTGAAATGACTGCACAGAATTTAAACTTACATATTCCCGGTATGCTAGTGAGTCGATGTAGTTGCCAGTTTTGTAACTATTATTAAAAATAATATATAATTGCAAAAAATTTAATTTCCCAACGGGGTTTCGTACGATTCGGCTGTCATTATTCGGGCGTTTATTAGAATTCTGACACCCAAAATTTTTCAAATCAGGACATCACTTCGTCAGGCTAGGAACGCCACCAGTGACTTCCAGAGAAATGTTGTCCTCTATCGGTCCCAAAAGGTCTTGCAAGGTGTTTGCTTTCATTTACCAGATGTGTTCTAGAGACAACCAGTGTTGCCATTTTATTATTTTCCGGCAAGATTTACCTTTTTTATTTGGGTCTAGCCAGAAAAATCCTGTTCAGCTTTTTTCTAAGCTTTTTCTTAAAGTTATTTAGTTTTATTTAACTTATTACTTTTGCTCAAAATATCAATCACAAACCTAAATAGCGTTAAATATTTTATGCGATTTTTAGTGTTGGTTATGGAATGAAAAACAAAGACAAATACTATCATGATATTTTCTTCGGCGAGTTCTCATTTAATTTGTATGTATACAAAAAATTCAAGTTCATCTACATTTAAACGCATTACACATGGGCGCTAAATGAAGTAAAAATACATCGAACATATTTGCATTTTTCCTCGTCAGAAAACATAAATAAAGGCTTCTGAGGCTTCGACTTTACCCGACATATGCGTGGGTAGACTTGTTTTTGAACTCTCTCCACACCAACATCACCTTCAGGAATGAGCGAACGGGAAGCAATAGTTGTTGAATTTCTACACGATAGGTCGAAGCTTCACGTAATTGTCGGTCTTTCATGCAGGGCGCCAGCATCAGGCAGAGCTGGCGTTAAGGAATCAATCGAATATCTGTTAAACTGCTCGCATTTGGAAAGGGAATTTTCACCGGTCAGACTCATTTGGGTACCAGGCCATATTGATATTACAGGGAATCACATGGCGGAGCAGTTGGCTTGAGTTGTTCTCACCGGGTAAATAGTGGGAGTACTTTTTCTTTGGCAAGTTTATTCGGAGGATACCAAAGTATTGGTTTTCACGCATTGGGGCTAAATATCACACCGAATCGCCACTCGCCAAAACATCACCTGCACGACGAAGCTCAAATGCTCCCTGCTAGGGAGGATAACAAGTGCTTTGCAAGCAACTTTTAGTAGGGTGTCCTCGCCAAGGCACGTCAGAAGGCATCTATATGCACTAACGGACGATATCCAGAGGTTCATAAAGCCACCTCTGGACCCGTCAGCGTACCGATAGGCCATAAACGTTATTCACAGGGAATCAGTTTCGTCCTACACTGACTCTTGACATGGAAATACCGTTTTCGGAACACAAGTACCTGACGTGAACGAGACAGAGCTTCGACTCGAGACATTTAGTTGAGCTTGACGACGAAGATTGAGAGACAAGCCGATCTAGACCGGATTGAGAGCGGCTATAAAGACAACAACAACAGAACAATGAGAGGGAATCAAAAATTTGTCTTAAGCTGCAAATATATTTTGAGAGGCTACGAATACAAAATAAGTTATGAAATTATAATAACAAAAAAAAATATTTGATTTCTTAATTAGGCTATTTTTCTTAGTCACCACTAAAATTTTGACTTAGCTTTTTTTAAGCTTTATTTTTTTGCCCATTTAGCCTTTTCTCTGAAGAAGTTTTAGCGGCACTGGATACAACCTGTGTAGTTGCTATGGACTAGGTAATTTCCCTTGGTGTGGCATTCGCCTTAATGACTTAAAATAGATGAAACGAGTTAATTTAAATCGGCTGGTGGGCGGAGCAAAAGCAGACAACTTTGCTGCTTGCTCGAATGTTCTCTCGAAGTCTGAAATCGTCGAGCATGTTTTATATGGAAATTTTCTTCTAGAGAAAGCAGCAAAGTTGTCTCCTTATGCACCGCCCACCAGCCGATTTAAATGGTCTGGCCTAGGGCATTTCGCAACCTCTTCTGTTTTGCCGACTTATGCTCATTATATGCATATGGACCGGCTTCGTTGTCCAGAGTCCATAATGTATTAATTTATTCATTAGGCAATTTGAAAGCGTCATTTATTTAGTGCTATTTCTAATTTTTCAGGTTCTTTAAATTTTTTCTATGTTTTTTTTCGGTGTTCTGGGTACATGAAAAATTTCAACACTTTCTCGTGCTCTTTTATTTTGTTTTCTGCTATTTATTTACTCTCACTTAATATCTTTGCCCTCAGCCTGTGCGCGCATACTCATCCGCCCTTCCACCCCATCACGCTCTTACATATTAGTACGTCATCAGTAGCTGTCATCAGCAACGTAATTATAAATGATGGATGCTGTTAGTTGTCCCTTCAAGTGTCTCAGTGAATTAGCCGATTTGCATGGCGGCAAGAGCTCGTGGCGCTGCTGGTGGAGAAAATCATTATTACGTGTACTCGCGTACTATAAATGTACGAAGACACATGCGAACAGAAAAACAACGCAGAGGTGGCATAGAGTGACACCACCCCAGCAGGAAACCAAACTGGTTCAGAACTCGCGCCGTAGCCTGCAATGATACGGTACTGGTTCTTCATCTAAACCAAATCAATGCTTACAGCTGTCTTTTTTAACATGGCGATGTCCTACGAAGTGGCGATTGCCCACCTTTGCAGAGTCTTTGAACTCATTCTCAACTGGTTACATTGTATACAGATCTCAGGCAATCAGTTTTTTATCTGACAAAACGTTCAAGATTGTATTTTTGGATTTTTTTTAGTAATTTAAACTTAACTAAGCAGCAGGCACCAAAAAACTTATTACATTTGAAAAGTCACAAATACCCCCCCACCTTGTAGATCGGAACTAGTGCTTTGCCAGACTGTCACTATATATGTGTATTTCTGTGCAGACGCAGGTAATTTAAAAGATCGTTAACAGTGTCTATTCTTGCAGCAACCTGCGCAGCAACCCTCCTCAATGTTGTCATTTGCTTATCGCTGTTGCTGTCGTTTTGCTATTGTTTTTGTTGTCACTCCCCCACTGTGCTAAGCAACGAATTATATGTTTAAACATACTATATTACATATTAATATGTCTGTGTGTATATGTATGTATGAATATATTGAAATTTTGTTTGCCGCACTTTGCCGCCCACGCATATATTGGCGTTCTTTCTTGACACTCTTGCCACTTTTGCTGCGCTTCACCGGCAAAATTTATTATACTCATTTTGTTATACCCATACATACATATGTATGTGCATACATACCTTGTTTTTATACATATGTATGTACATTTATGTATGTATATTTTTTTGCTTATCTGCCTGAAATTTAATTTAGAAATCTCTTTTCTGATTTTATTGACGTAGCACGTTTGTTTTTATTTTATTCTAGTCCCTCCTTCCATTTAGGTTGATTGCGTATTTTTTATTGAGTCAGTCTAACTTTTTTATTATGAGTATGTTACTTTGTGTATGGCACTTGTGGCGACCGAGTGGAATTTGAAAATACATAGTATTTTTTTACTATAAAAATCATATGATCAAAAATACTATATGTATGTATGTTGCTGAATACCTGCGTATTTTTGCATATACAGTCAGCGTCAAAAATATGAATACGCTGATGAATTGACGATTTTATTTTTCATGTTTTCCATACCATTTTTTCTTTATTTTTTTTTTTATAAAAATATAGTTTATTCAACAACAAAAATCAGCAGAATCAATTTTTTTTTTTAATTTCATATATGTACATAGAACTCAGGAATATTCAAGAAATTTGAAAAAGTTTTTATCAAAACTATCAACTTTTCAATTCGATTTCTTAGCTCTGCAGAATTGTAGCCCATTCAATTTAAGTGTCATAGGTCAAGTTCTAAAAGGTCAAAAGTTAGCGTTCATTTTTGAGAACTTTTTATGTCAATGGTGTTGCGCATTTTCGTCTAAATATATGAACATCACATAAACAAAATTTATTTTTATATGAAAAAAAATTCTCAACATCCTAGATAAAACAAATTCTCAAAAATTATTTCAAATTAATTTTAACGACTTTTGAATAAAAACATAATTCAATAACAAAAACCATATAAATCAATGCTGGAAAGCCTATGCCCAAATTATAAAAAAAAAACCAACAACAAACTAGTTTTCCGATATGCTATATAGGCGAACAGAGCTAATTTGAATTAAAAGGAACAAATAAAAATTAAAATTTCACAGTGACAGACGGCAAAATTGTGCAGTTAGGCAGCTGATATTGAGTAATGCTTGTTTTGTTGTTGCTAGTCAGCGGTAGTCACCATAGCAACGGCAAAAATATGTAAATTTTTAGTTTAAACGCACATATATTTTGTGCATTTATGGTGAGCCAATGGTTTTATTGCAAATACGCACATCCATCTGTTTCCCGTTTTATAAAGATTTTGGAGATGCAGTTTTTTAGTCCATTCCAGCTTAGTACTTGGTATGTTTTTTTTTGCTGGCGCGTTCTGTAAGAAAGTCATTTAAAAAAAAAATAAAATTTGACGGGAGTGCTTTTCTACTTTTCTAAGCATTGTTATATTTTTTTACTACATACAAAATACTTTTGTGTGACACATACGATAATTTCGTGGACAAAAAAACAAATGCTCTGTAACATAAGATACATTACATTTTTGGCGTAACTATAAAAATTTCAGGTACAATATTTTATGAGTCGATGCATTGTAGGGTGTAGAAAAAATGTATCCATAAAAAAAAAAATTCGAAAAAATGGCACGCACGATAATTTCGCGCAAGGGGGTCGATATAAGCAAGGCACGCCTGAAGAAATATTTATTTAAGTGGAAATATGTATATGATTACATTTTTCACAGATTTGTCTACATATGACATTTTTGTCTCCGATCGCTGAACAACAGTGAAAGATAAATTTGGTTAAGATATTTATGTTAAATGTTAAGTAGTCATACACACATACATTGTATACACATAAATTAATGTCTAGTAAGAGGCTCAAAAAAATTATATACCAAAATCCATTGAAAAGCCAAAGACCTCTGCGTCTGCATAGAATCTCATTCCATTTATAGATGCCTTACATACATATATCTTTGCTTTGTTTTTTTAATACTTTTTTTTCGTATTATTATTTTTTTGTTTTTTTTTTGTTTTTATTTTTTTGTTTCGCTTTATTACGAGTATTTCAGTACCAATATTATGTTATAACGCATTCTTATATTTGTACAAGTGTTTATTGTAGACAAGCCAATGAATTTGCATCGCGAGAAATTACTTTCGAGTTTTAATTGCAATTATTCTGTTCTTTTTAATAAGAAATATGTGCCGTTAAAATTTATTAGCTCAATTTTTCACAAGAATCATAAGACTGAAATAGGTTTATACATTTGTATACATATTTTCATTATACATATGTACCTGCATAGTAATGCATGTGTGCTACATATATAGTATTTGTATTTATTTACTGGCCTACATACGTTTATATGGCAGATGGTACTCTTAGATACATTGTCAACAACGGCGCTTGTATACTTAACATAGGAACCAGATGAGAGACACTGATGCTTGATACAGCAATGCGTATAAAATCGTAGTTTGTTTTCTAAGATATTGAACCTGTTCAGTACTTCGAAAAGTGGCTATTGATTATTCCCTACAAATCATCAGCTGGGAGAAAGTAGGTGCTGCTCGCGAAAATATTTATTTTATTATATTATATTATTTATTATTTTATTTTAGCACTCGAAGGTTAAAATTGTGCATTGAGTCTAAGTAATCATGCCTGAATTTTTAAAGTTTTCATCGTTCTAGCTGAAGAGTAACTAATTATTAACATTTTTAACCACAACGAATTTTCTGCTCAGTGGGTAGACCACTACTGGCTTTGTACGCTCGAGTTGCTGGTTCAAATCCCTATGAAGTCGATGAAGAAGTGATGTGGAGATGTGATTACCTCCGAATACTTAGCAGCTATAACTTCCAATATCTGTAAGATATTGTGGGTTTCCACAAAGGGAAAAAAAATTTCGTTCACAAGAGCTTCAAGCGCAATTAAACTATGGAATATGTATGTATATACAACAATCAAATACGTTCAACTAACAGATACATATGTACCTATTCATGTAAGTTTGTAGGCGTGTACGAAAACTTATCCTTTCAAAATATTAATCACGCTTACATCAAAGTTAACTGATTTTAATGATGACATATGTATTTATGTTTGAGTACAATACTATGCCAACAGACGAACATACAAAAGCACTTATAGATACTTTATTTTACATGCTCCTCCCCAATTGCTGCAACTAATTGTGAATTATGCTCACATTCAATCGTGATGTGTTAAACGCCAACAACACTTAAATACATAAGCACATGTGTGTGCACTAGGGTGGTCCAAAAAGGCATGTGAAAAAGTAAAGTCGGAAGTTTTTTGTTCTCACACCATAGGATTGTTCTATACCGAAAAAATATAGCCCTATTTTTTATTTTGAAATCAAAAAACATTTAGAGGGCGCTCAAAGTGCTGAAAATTTTCTATGTATAGAATTCTTGAAAATCAATATTTTTCTATCGGAAATTCTTTTTCTCTTTAGGAGATTCCCAATAATAATACTCAGTTGTTTATTTAAAAATGTTTAATGTTAACAATTTTTTATGGGTGCGCTCATTGCATTTTCAGGGGTTTTTGGCGGACCTATAGAGTATAAGTAGAGGTTAAGTAAACAATTGGGTATTTTTATTGGGAGGCCTCTGAAGAGAAACAGAGTTTTTCGATCCAAAAATATTGATTTTCAATAATTCTATACATGGAAAACTTTGAGCGCTTTGAGCGTCATCTAAATATTTTTTGATTTCAAAATAAAAAAATAGGGTATATATTTTTTGATATAGAATGATCCTACTTTTACTTATTTTGGAACACCCTAGTGTGCACACAATATCCCTGCAGCGAAAAGTCAAACCCGTTTATGTTCTGAGAACAAAAGATGTAAGTGAATGTGAATTTATTGAAAAAGATTGAAAGACGAACTGGTTGAGCTGAAAACCTAACTGGTATTCTTCTAATTCACAACTGTTAGCTTTCCCTGCAGGGATGTGCCGCCTATTGCTCATTCAATCATTTCTTAAAGTCATTTATGCTTGTCGGCAATAAATATTTATTACCAGTAAATGGTAATTCAATGCCATTAGCTGTGCTAACAATGATTGGACACGCAATCATGTCGAGTATTAAAATTGATTGAATATCAACAAAATTCAATGAAATAATAAAGCTTTGTTCAGAATGTTAATCTATCTAATGCAAGATGGTCTGACAAAAATTGTACATAAAAGTCAAGACGGATTCACTCCAGTTTTCGCACAAAAGTTTCACCATAACAATTATTTCGAGAATTGGAAACTAAACTTACGAACTTTTTCGGAAAAGATATCACAATACAATGGTATGGCATGATTTCTTGATTAAATTGCACAATTCTAATACTTTGATATCGAAATACAAATTTGGCAATTTTTGCAGTTTTTTGACATTTCAATGTTCTTTTAAGTCAAAATTTGTTTTACTCCCGAACCTGCCTTCGGAAACATTTTGTACTAAATTTTGGTAAAAACATATACGTATGTATATTTAATTAAAAAAAAAAAATCATATGCCTAATGTCCAAATATTTACAAACATTTACCTAAGCGCCATCAATTCCTTTCACCACACAAACAACCACTATGCAACAAAATCTGATATTAGCCATTTTCATCTGTTTGCCTCGTAAAATATAATTTTTACACTAAGAGTCGGGTGACAAAATTTTGAGCAATATGGCGTTGAATAATAATTTTATGGCTAATAAAAAAGTGTAGATGTAACCAAAAGTATTACGTCATAAACGGAAGAATTAAATCTATTATATGCATATGTGCACGCAAACTAATTTTATTGGTATTCGCAAGTGATTGCTGACTCGAAAATGGACATAATTTTTTCTTTGGCAATTTTCGTCCATTTGGCACATAAGGTGAAATATCTAAATTGTTTATGAACTTTTAACAAGCATTTAATTTCCATGCAAGCGAATAGTAAGAAAATTCTACTTTGTTACTTAAAAAAAAATTATTTTGTTGCAGTTTATTTAAGGTTTTTTTTTGTAACAAAATGAGATGATTAAAAAAACACGAATACGGTTTGACATTTATGAACGAGAAGGAGTTGTAGAATATTGAGCTACCAGCCGTTCTGTCGGTAAACGTCACTATTTTCTTTACGGTGTATTGAAGTTTTTTTTATTTGGTCTCTAGTTGATCTAAATTATTTGAAAAATCTAATATAAAACTATATTTACTATTCAGATTTTCTTTAGCGTCTACAGTAAAAAATAATGGCGCACATTTTTGTGCCACATTTTAACCTACCCTAACCCTTGTGGGCCGCTTTCACCCTTGTTTGGATCGAAAATGGCAATTAAAATTTTCCGTGCTTCCTATTTACCTATTGATCTGAAATTTGGTACACACTATTAGTTCTTACGACAACTTAATTATATTTATTCAGCGTCATTGTAAATCCAAGATGGCCGCCGCCACGAAATGGCGGATTATACATTTTTTCACAAGCTTCTCTATATGGGTATCAAATGAAAGGGCTTGACAAGCATAATACAGTCTATTACGAATAAATTTCAAATCCAACGTGGCCCCCCATCACAAAATAGCGGATTATTTTTTTGAATTTTAAATGAGGCGACCAACAAACCCATCTGCGATAGCAGTGCGATGCAATACACCTCACACTGAATGCAGAGCAGGTGACCTCAAATCGGGTATGGTGTTGTCGCCAGCTCCTCTCAGCCAGGAACCAGGCTTCGTTCGGAACCTTTGGGGAAAGACTGATATTTTTCGGAACTTTTCAAGATTCTTTTGGGTTTTCGTGAGGTCTCGGGACATTTCGCGATTCTTCGAGCCATTATTTCGTAATTTGATATTCTGTAGATTTTCGTTACTATTCGCAATTTTTTCGGCATATTTGGGACTTTCGTGTTTTATTATTTATTCGGTGTCTTTTCGGTGCCTTTTGGCAGTTTTGCCAGATTTTTCGGGTCTTTGCAAGACTTTGTTTTCGTAGAACTTTTCACTGGCCAAAAGTTCATTTAAATTAGAACTTTCCCATTTACATTGCCTGAACATAAAATATTATGCAAAAAGCAATCATAACTTCTTCTTAAAAATTAAAGGTCAGAATTTACTTAAAATTGCATAAAAACATATTTGGTAGGGCCTCAGATTACTACTTTACTGGCAACTCTATTCCATCTATAAATTACCGTTAACCCCTTTTCTCCTCCCATTCAACACATTCATACATAGTTTCTTTTCTAAGTATAAGTATGGGAAAATATGTTCATATACTCGCACTCACATACCAAACTCTACTTTTTCTTAATAAAAGTTGCAAATGAAAAATTCCTATTATATTACGAATAACAAAAGGGAATACTACGAAAATGGAATGCATGCAATCAATGCCGGGCGATTGTCAACAAAAAATGAAATATACATAACAGTTGAAATGAAATTGGATTTTTTACATTTTCGTCACTCAAAGTCAATTTAAAGGCAACCAACGGCAGGGTATTGATACATAGAAATATGTATGCCGTATGTTTTTAATACGTACGTACATATGTACATACATATGCATGTGTGTCTTAAAATATGTACAAATAATTCAATTAAAGTATTTTAAATTTCATTATCCGCATTATCCGCATTCATGCATTCCTTCAACACTTGTTACACTCAATTTTCCAATAAATTAGTTAATGCGATTTGGCAAACACAAAAAAACAAAAAAAAAAACGAAATAGAAAAAGCAGCAATCAATCAAAATACGAAAATTCAACAAAAATTTCATACAAACAAATTATTCCAACTCGCTTAAGTACTTAAATTGCCAATTAAAATTATTATGCAATTCAAGCCAATGCAACGCTCAGGCCCTCCACCCACCTGCTCCTAACTTTCTCGTTTTGTGGCATGCCACTTTGCCTTTGCTTTTGCAGCTATCATAACTTGGTCCTTCGTTAATTTGCTTTTTCGCACCATTCCTCTGTTGGGAAAGAGAAAATTGTATGATGCATTGTAGACAACTTTAGTTTTGGTTTTTAATATCTTTTAATTTTTGTTATTCTCTCCTCGAACTTTTTTATTGCACAATTGTCTACATTTAGCTAAAAAATTGCAAATTCTCAAGCAAAAGTTGATGGAGGTTTTTATTGAAGTAAGTTGTTGGTTTCTATCGTACTCGTAGAATGCTTTGTCTAAATTTTTTTTTTTTTATTGGCGAGTAAATGCTGAATTCAAATTGTTGCTTACAAAGAAAACCATTACAGATATATTCTATTCTAAAAATTGAGCGTGTGGCGCTTTGAAAATGATAAAGCGATAAATAATAAAATGAACTTCTCAAGTGACTCTGCACCGGTTCTAGGTCTGGTCGAGTACTTTACGAAACTGCCAGAAAAGTATCCAAATTATTACTTTTTTAATAGATAGCCAAACTGAATGTTTCTTTATTCTGCGCAAACCCGTTTTAATTGGAAGACAACTATTCCCCTGTTTTTTTAACCAAATTAAATTGTTCCTTTTTGTTTGAGACGTGGCCACATATTTATTTTTATTCTTAGTAGGTGGTGCTGTGGTCTTGGAATCACCAAACATCTATTACAGCGCCATCTAGCGGAAAAGTAAGTATACGTTCAAGTTTAATAAGAAATAATTATTCAGTTCAGTTAAGAAAGGTTTTATTTTCTTTAAAAAATTTCGCTTCTTCTTTTTAAAAAGTCATAACAGTATTAGTTTTTTAATCGACTTCTATAAATGATAACTATGTAGTTTTCCTTGTGTTGAAACGATCTTTGAAGAAATGATTATAAGGAAAATATTCTACTGAAATTGTGGAAAAATCCTAGTCTAGTGAATTATAAAAATTCGTAAAAGCAAATGACCTCCGAGGTTTTTTGCCTGATAAGCTTCGGTAGGAAAAAATATGCTCTGAGGTCTAAAAAAAACTCTTCAGTTTAACCTTGTATGGGATAAGCAGTAACAAATTAAAAAAAAAAATACTCAAGTTACTGCAAGCTTGTTTTCAGGCTCTAAGAAACCATAGCTATAACTGTTCCAGACCACCGTGGTGTTTTTCAGGCGGAGGTTGCTGCTATTAAGGCAACTGTCGATTGGCTGCATATGGGCAGCAGGAAGGCTAACATCTACTCAGACAGGCAGGTGGCAATCAGAGCCTTGGGCTCACCTAGGGTACGCTCGAAACTTGTTGCGTAATGACTTAATTTACCCACTAAATTGCATGCATCTAGAACATTGGTATTGCCAACTATCGTGTTGAAATAAGTAGACAACGAAAATCGTGGGAAACTATCCAGTGTTGTCAAGTTTTCAATCCAGTAGTCGGATCGAACTTCTAGGCAATGCCATGTAATTTTAGATACGACTCGACTCTCGAAAAACAACTTCAACTCAACACAACACTCACAATGAGGTTGATTACCTTGTCAGAATTGTATGGGTGATAGGCCATAGTGATATCGCACGAAACTGCGTGGCTGATGAACTGGCCAGAGGCGGCATGCCGAGGTACTATCGCCAAGAAAAGAAAGACTTAACTATTTTGGTCCTCCTTTGGAAAGATGAATCTCGGCTCAACAACTCAGCAAACGCTGGGGTGAAACCCGGACATGTGCTACTGCGAGATCATTTGGCCGAGGGTGGACCGGGGAAGGTCTAGAGATTTACTTTGGATCGCGAAGCCGGATCTCTCGATTCCGGTGAGTGTACTGACCGGCCACTGTCCTTTCCGTGTTCAGGCGGTGAGATTAAATATCACACCACACTCCTTCTGTCGCACATGCATGAAGAACGATGATGTGGAATCATCTCAGCGTCTCCTCTTAAACAGACCAGCTTTTGCTACATGCAGCGATTCTCGCTTTAACTTAGCAGTTTCGGTTCGCAGTGGCATCTTAAATGACCAACGCTCACTATCAAAGCGTAAAATGTAAAAAGGGGACCAATATGTTCGGTCAAAAATTATTATTGATTTTTTCAAACTTGCCTTGCAAAACATTTTATACCCAGGGGCAACAGCCAAACTTGTTTTGATTGCTTTTAATGCGGTACTGTCTAATATACAAACTTACTTACGTATGTATATATGTACATACATACTTACATATAAGGGGCATGCTATATAATATTAATAAATAATTTTATAACGAGTCGCTCAGTTGATGAATTTAATGAAATATCTATATAACTGTATACGCATGGAATCATAGCTTTTTGTTAACTTAATAGCATCTACACGCACAGTTAATTGGTGTAATAAATATTTTATTCACAGCGTGAATGAATTGAATTTTTAACCAAAAATTTCGAGAGTACATTTATATTTAATATACATAGTAAGTAAATGCATAAAAATGAATCGAAATAAAGTTAATAAAAATTGCCATTAATATTCAGCAATCATTTTTACGCCAATCGGAAAAAATCGTATAAAATATACTCCGAATAACGACAGCGATCAAAAAAGGTAACATATACGAAATCGTATGCGCACACATTCAGCCATCTACTCAAACTATTAGTATAAATTGCAAGCGACATAAAAAAAGTTCGCAGCAAGCATACACACATTGGCAAAGTAAATATGTATGTAAATACGCATGCAAATATCTATAGTGATGAATAAATCATAAATTGCATTCAATAATATGCAGTAACAAAAAAAAAAATGTATGAGTGCAAACAAATAATCAGAAATATACTGTAGCAGCGAAAAATAGAAATGATAAATATACAAGGTGAGGGTGAAAGTTTAAGCGGGGCGTGAATTATTTGCAAAAGGAAATAAAAAGTAAAGACTATTCTACAGGTGTGAGTTTGACTAACAGTGTGTGTAAAAGAAAATCAAACAAGTTTCAATAAACACGCTCAAATGTGTATGTAGATTTGTACTTGTATACATACTTATCCACATAAAAACAAAACAAAAAACAAAAAATATTTGGCGCCTACACAATTGCTAGTGCTTGGCCGAGCTTCTGCTCCAATATATAGTGTCCGGCTTGATGATGTTACACAAAGGGTGAGACCTACAGTTTTACGCAGGTGGTTTTTGAGACAAGCTTTTGCGTGGCAGAAATGCACTCGGAGGTTGCCATTGTCTGCTCATACCAGGCATGAAACCCTGGACCTAGCGAAGTGGTAGTGCGCACCTTTAACCACTCGACCACAAATGTGTATGTATTTATATAGCTATAAAAGCGAGCAAACCGTAGTTTTGTCAATTATAATTATTTGCAACGCTTCGACGCCATTGCCATCAATTCAGTCTGCAAACAAAACTACGCTAACATAAATATGTATGTATGTATACATACATATGTTAACACGTAGAAAAAATGTGGACTTACCCCCTTTTCCATCACACAAGCACGCACATGCTATAACCCACCATGCAAAACATGAGAAATAGGCAACAATCGTCAATGGCAA
>NW_023458561.1:61696316-61696689 GCF_013731165.1 Rhagoletis pomonella | reverse complement strand
GGAGAGGAGAGGAGAGGAGAGGAGAGGAGAGGAGAGGAGAGGAGAGGAGAGGAGAGGCCACCTCTAGCCACCTTCCAAATATCCTTTTATGCAGACTTTCCAAGAATAGGGTCAAAATGATCCTTTAGTGAGGGAGTTAATGAGTTAAAATGTTTTAGAAATTTGACTCCTCGTGAACTCAAAATATTTCGCTACGATAAGAATTTCAAACCTTTTCATCACTTATTATAAAAACAGCCAAGCAAAAAATTGCAAGCTTAATATGGACATAAAAAATGATACCTAATAATACAATTTGCTAATTTGCTATATGGGTCTAGATATTTCACCCTCCACCTCCAAAAATGCTGTTGCACTGCGTTAGGTCAGATTA
>NW_023458561.1:61693150-61696216 GCF_013731165.1 Rhagoletis pomonella | reverse complement strand
ACATTTTGACACAAAATCAATTTCTTTGCAATGTGAAAACTTTAGTTAGGGAGAACACGTGAAACCCTGAAGGGGCATGTACTAAATTGTCTTCTTAGCATACATATGTACATTATCATGGCTCATCAAAAAAAAAAAAAAAAAAAAAAAATTCTTCCAGAACTATAAATTTATTACTTGAAAATACCTCCTCAAATCTCATTGTTTTTATTCCGTTGATAAAATGTTTAAATGTTTTTATGGAGACTAGTGATGTGCTTGTGTACTACTTATACTGATACTTTTTAAATCGGAACCGAGTATCGACTCAGCACATCACTAATGGAGATCGTCTAATCTTACACTCTTCAATCGTCTGAAGTGATTTATTAGAAAAAATATTTTTTAAAACCAATTTTTTTTATAAAAAACCGATTTTGGAAGCTCACCTAAATCTTAATGATTTTCTGAAACATTTTGGCTGAATTGTCAAATTATAATAAAAACGCAATGCGGACTTTTTTTGTATGGAGAGTGATGCACCTTAATGTACATACATGAAAAATCAATATTTGTCGATTCGTCAAACGATATATTTATCGATCATTTTATCCAAGGCCTATGCCAGGAATCTTATTTTCATTATTATCATTATTTCTATGAACACATTTGAAAAAATCATTGACGATAGTTGTTATCGATATTTGTACATAGCAATTTGGCAATACTTAATACCCAAATAAATTTTATTTTCGATAAAATTATAGTAGTTTTTTCGATATTTTCATTGATATATGTACATATATATCACTAATTTTAGTGGCTAGAGATGCAAACGAAATAATTTTGTATCAAAGGCGCTCGTACTTCTCAGCAAAATTGTAAGCGGACCAAATCAGATAAGATATCCTTTAACAAAAGTTCCAACATTATAATGGATATATGCAACAATATCAATATGACCTTGTTTAAAACTATCTATAAAAAGGTACTCTTCTAAGCCAAAGGCAAAGAACATAGTGACGCGACAAAGAGAGCGACAAGACATTTTCGGATAATAGCGAAGAAAGAGACAAGAAACGTCAAAACATAGTGAAGCAACCGTCAGCTCAGAAAGCAACGAAAACAAATTTAGGCTTGGGGGTTAGGGAGTAAGAATATCCATACTATATCCGATACTGGAGTTTTCAAGACTTCTGTATACCAATTCAGGACGCCAGCCCGCAGAGGGAGAGAGAGATGCAGCTGACCAGGTTGCTTATTGTAAAAAACTATTTTAAACCTATATTTCTTCTAAATTAACGTTCTATCTATCTTGGAATCACTTGAAAAAAGAGCTATCGAGCGCAAAGATCTGAGTTTCTCTATAGTTTTTTCTTAGAGGATATGATATTTCTTTTTTGAAATCCCTCTGCAGCAAAATTTAGTAGAGCTCGTCTACTCTACTATGGCTGCTCAGAGCAGTTCAACTTAAACTTTTGCATAGATATGCACATCATGTGCATGTACGAGTATTCAGGCATGCATTCTACAAGACAACCTAACTACATTTACACACTTTATTTACCCCTCACGTAAAATTTGCTTCTCAAAAAAAAAAATAAAAATAAAAAATCAGTTTGCAAACATTTAACCCCTAAGGGCATTTCCAACACTTTCAAAACGCTTGTCGCGTCGCGCCAGCAACAATAAACAACACCAATTTTGAAACTAAGAACAACAGTTATTTATCATAATTCCAGGAGCCACATTGTAGCACAGCGCACGGAAAACTTTAGTGTTTGTGCGTTTCGGCGAGCGAAGGCGCAGCAGCTAACAACAACAACAACAATCAAGTGCCACCCTAATTACGTATGTATGTGTGCTTGTATGAATGCATTTGCGCAATGGCCGGAAAGTGGTGTATGAAATTTCCTTACTAAAGTGTCAAAAGCACACAGCAAAATGCAAACTCCAACACAGAATGCCCGAGAAAGCATAAAAAAACACAGCAAGAATGCATTTTTTTTACTATTTAATGCAGCGATGTGTGTATCTATGGTACTTAGATGTTTAAAACAGTTCCTGCACAGTTTTAGCACCGAACGTCGCTTCCACTGCATTTGAGGAAAAGCTCTGTGAGCATTTTAAGGGCTTCGAAGTGGCTCATGTGCTCTACCGTTTCCTTTTACTCCTCAAAAATCCTTCAGGTAATAAGGGTAGGTAACGCCCAAGTTTGATAATTGATTCACTGCCTTGAAGCATGCTGTGGTAGCTAAGGCCTTTAACATTTTCTTTCTTCGTGCCTAACGTGCAATCTCTTTCCTGCCTATAATATTCCCATGACTCCGTTCGACCCGAACACCCAAATGACCCGGTCCCTGTATGCGATGACTACCAAAATCTGAAGGCAATACCACAACATCTTTGAGGTGACCTCGTGTGCTTTCAGGCCTAGTAAAGTCATCCTGATATCAGAAGAAGTTCATTGGCGTGTAGCCCAGCCTGAAAGAGAGAGTTAGCTACCAGTATCCTAAATGTTATTATATTTTCGGCGTTTAGGTATTTCATTGTACCAGTTGGCTCTATTAAAAAAAAAAATCCTTTATAACCGTGATAGTAGATATCCTTACGCAGTTGACTGTGGTTCAATGGGCGGAGGAACATTCCTAGCAAATGCAAATGTTCGTGGTCAAATCTGCTCAAGACGTGGGCATACTCCAACCTCCTGCAAACACATAACAAATGCTGAACTCATTGAGCGTGTGGAAGCCACCAATTCAGAATGCCAGCCGAAATTGTTCAAAGTTTGGTGTAAACGGAAATGGACCCACAGCCTGCACTCTAAGGGCATACATGGAAAAAGCAGGGATACCGCATATAGAGGACGAATGTCTAGAAGTGCCACGAAACCATGTTGGCTGTTGTTGCCATCGCATGAGTTATGCCACGCAGGCTCATCATCCTAATTCGCTGAGCTCGGCTTTACTACTGTCTTCATTCCACTAGGCAGGCGCAACAAGGGCTTCGAAATGGTTTCGTACAAATAATTTCGCCCCTTACAGATGCATTTGAATAATTTTGTGTGTGTGCACATCATTTTTTTTT
>NW_023458561.1:61683085-61693050 GCF_013731165.1 Rhagoletis pomonella | reverse complement strand
GGTTTGATCAAACATCAACATGGCGGCCAGAAAATCAAAAAATTTTGTTTTTTGCTCAAATTTCCCTCAAGCGGTTTGTCAAACCTTCAAACACCCCCATACACAGCACAAATGGCTTGAAGCAAAGGGAAATTTCGCTTGGTTTGTCAAACCGCTTGTGTGGTGTATTTCGCTCTTTAGTAACGCCCAAGTTTGATAATTGATTCACTGCCTTGAAGCATGCTGTGGTAGCAAAGGCCTTTAACATTTTCTTTCTTCGTGCCTATCGTGCAATCTCTTTCCTTGCCTATAATATTCCCATGACTCCGTTCGACCCCAGCTCCCAAATGACCTGGTCCCTGTATGCGATGAGTACTAAAATCTGAAGGCAATCCTACACCATCTTTGAGGTGACCTCGTGTACTTTCAGGCCTAGTAAAGCCATCCTGATGTCAGAAGAAGTTCATTGGCGTGTTGCCCAGCCTGAAAGAGAGAGTTAGCTACCAGTATCCTAAATGTTATTAGGGGTATTCTCTGAGTCTTGCAAAGCCCTTGCACGGTGCACAGATTGCAGTGATTGCACGGAAAAAACCGGTTTTCGTATGGGACAGCTTTGCAAACCGTGCAATCCGTGCACCTTGCAAGGGCTTTGCAAGACTCAGAGAATACCCCTATTATATTTTCGGCGTTTAGGTATTTCATTGTACCAGTTGGCTCTATTAAAAAAAATACCTTTATAACCCTGATAGTAGATATCCTTACGCAGTAGACTGTGGGTCAATGAGCTGTTCCTCCGCCCATTCCTGGCAAATGCATGTCCGACGAGTTGGCAGGTAAATGAGTGCAAATGTTCGTGGTCAAATCTGCTCTAGACGTGGGCATACTCCAACCTCCTGCAAACACATATCAAATGCTGAACTCATTGAGCGTGTGGAAGCCACCCATTCAGAATGCCAGCCGAATTTGTTCAAAGTTTGGTGTAAACGGAAATGGATGGACCCACAGCCTACACTCTAAGGGCATACATGGAAAGAAGCTGGGATACCGCATATAGAGGACGAATGTCCAGAAGTGCCACGAAACCATGTTGGCTGTTGTTGTCATCGCAGGAGTGATGCCACGCAGGCTCGTCATCCTAATTCGCTGAGCTCGGCTTTACTACTGTCTTCATTCCACTAGGCAGGCGCAACAAGGGCTTGGAAATGGTTTCGTACAAATAATTTCGCCCCTTACAGATGCATTTGCATAATTTTGTGTGTGTGCATATAATTTTTTTTTCTAATTTTTCAGATGAAGTTTACTATGCCAACCTTTTTGACCTTAACGTGTTTAGTCCGTTTCGACTGCACCATTTGGCAAAAAAAATAATAATTTTCTCTAAGAATTTTATCTTCAGTATATCTGTCTACATTTTCATCTATGATTTTGATGCGAAGTGACGTAAGGTGAGTGGTGACTTTACTTTGTCTGCTATTTCTCCCCGCCTGCATTTACTATGCAAATAAAATTATTTGCTAATACTTGACAAAAATCATCAGCAAAAATATAGTTTCAACAAGCAAAACAAAACACTTAAATTCGATATTTTCGCACATGAAGGAGCAATGTGTGTAGATGAGTTGAAAATATTGAAAAAATCCGCAGTGAGTGGCTCACGCACGGATGGCGAAGGCAGTCTCTAACGCATAGCCCGTTTTCTAGTACCAAAAAAAAAAATCCAGTAATAGAAGAACAAATGAAAATTTTAAAAATGCTTGAATATTCGCATCAAAATTCATGAGTATCGTTCTGCAGCAGGCATACATATGTTCGTATGTATGTTTGCGTGTATATGTATGTTTTTTGGGCAAAATGCGCGCGTTACTCATACGCCTAGTCTCGTCGATTCGCTCAGGCGGAAATGAATATTATTACTTCAGCATCAAGTCTCAATGGAACTGGCGTGTGACAAGCAGCAGTAGTTTGGTAAAAAGCAAGCGGCCGTGATGCCTTTGCAAGTATGTTGTATGTATACCTACATACAAACATACGTATGGCGGTGCATGGTCCTATATATGTACATACATTCTTAGGCATCACATCAGTTTCACAAACCGCAACTGTGAGTAAGCAGACAGGGACGATACATCTCGTTGGGATGCTTATAACAAATTCAATCGTGCACACACATAGACAATTTTTAAAAACAACAAGGGCTTCTATATATAAATACCTAACGTTTCACACCTACCTTCTTAGCTGCGCCTTTATAGCAGCGAGTGATAGCCTAACAAGAATGCCAGCACATTCACAATTCTAAGGATGTCTTCGAGTTTTCGCAAGCATATGGTTCAATGTTATTTTACTGTATCTGGCATATATTTATATGTATGTATGTAATTTAATATTTGTGGATGAAAGCTTAATGATTTTGTTTGCTTTATGTTGTACGAGTAGGCGCGTCATGGCAATTCTGTGGCAACCAAGTGAAGCGCAAATAGAAATCGAAGCAGCAGCCGCAAGCTTTGTGACGCCTAGAAAATCTTCAATGCTAGCTGCTCTGGATTACAGCTACGACAAATGAGGTTTTTATGAAGTGTCAAAATATACTTGCCGGGCTACTGCTGGAAAATATAATGGTATCAAGATCAAAGCGTTACCTATGCCTTTGTCTAGTTTTTAACAGGAAGAGAATATCGTGAAGCGAATTTAATATTTCTTAGTTCTCTACGGAAAGGAAACTAAAAAGGAATTCACCATTTGAACAAAAGCAAACCAGGCAATTACAACAGTAAGGGAGGACATTTAATTGCGAAAACTCTCACAAGAATAACAGAAAATTCAATGCACATGTTTGAGAAGAGACTTTTTTCGCGAGGTCTTCTTTAGGCCCTGTACGTTGTGAGCGATCTGCTTAGGCATTTAACAACAACAGCGATAATTCGGCGCATGGCGAAGGCAACAGTTATTCAAATACAAGGCAAGGAAAAAGTTCAGTCACAGAGCTAGTCGCATTGCCCATGCTGCGCGAATGCCGACGCAAGAGTAGAGCTTTGGTATAGTCGAGCAACTGTAGGTGCATACCCAAAAGCGCTAATATAGCAAATCTCTCATCACACCTGTAAATATTTTACCGAATTGAGTACTTGGAATGGATTTAAAAAAAAACACAGTCTAAGGCTGCGTTTCACCTGATTCATTTAGTGCCCATTATTTTAATTTTTGAATTTTCGGTTTCACCAATCAATTTTAATTTGTTCTTAATTTCGATTTAAGTGACCTATGCTCTTCATTCAAATACAAATTTAATCAGAATACACAAAAATGCAATATTATCGAGTTTACCGAAACTGTAAAAAAAAATTTATTGAGCATTAAAAAAAAATGTATAAATCGCTGCCTAAGCGCGAACAAAAAAAAAATATTACTATTTCTTCAAAAATCGTAATTTTTTTTAATTTTTCTTGGTGACAGATCTTTAATATTGTACAAATAATTTTGATGTCGCCGCATACGATTCTGATGATAGAATCGCAAAATTCAAAGTGTCCGATTAGAAATATATATTTTTTTTTTAATTAAGGCTCAGACAATATTTTCTGAAATCCATCCCAGGTATAAAAACAAAAATTATAGTCATTGGTTATAAGTTGACTGCTTCAAATTTTTTGAGCAGAATCTGGCAAACATTTTCCATTGGGCGCCGGTTTGGACGTCTCCAACTTAAAAGACCCTTTGAGCAAATGCGCCCACGTGCACAATGTAAGAACCAAGTGCAGAAACACGAAGGAAAGAAGCAGAATCGGCAATGATTTCTGTTTTCGGAAGTCGTCGCAACTGAATAGCTCTAATTCAGTCATAAGGCCATTCTTCTGTGGACCCATTATGCTGTGGGTTTTGTAGTAGGATAAGCTCACAAACAAACCATTTCTAAGCTACATGCAAAAAAGATAGGTACGAGTATTCTATACAAATTAGAAACATTTATTGGCAAAGGAATTCACTAAAGGCCGTGTCACACGGTTGGCACATTTGTACATCTTTTTTCCATTGGGCTATTGGGACAAAATACAGCCACTGATATTTTTTTACAAATTTTCTGTAGTGATTGGGTTAAAAAAATATTGGCGCCTTCACATATTTGGGATATGATATGCCCAAATTTTGGGCAAATGCCTAATCGCAAATGCAAACCGCAAGATAAGTATATTAAAGTAATACTACATTTATTGGAAACTTGAAAATTGTCAAGGTAAAATCAATTGAGAATGCAAATAATGTTTATTTTAAGTTTTTAAACCGTAATAATTATACTTGTATACTTTGGCTATTTAGTGACGCACAGCAAATTTCTTAGAATCGACAAAGTTTCAATGGACATTTAAAAGTTAATAAATTAAATTAAATATTGACTATGATGAATAACAATTCAAAGCAAACCACCAGCATTGTGTTCAATGGAATTTGCGTACATACATAATAGGGTGGTGTTTAAAATATCAACATCTAAAATTTGTATAAATATAACCAAGGCGAATTTATATAAGGTGGTGTTACTAGCTCAGCTGATTTTGTGTATGTGTTTCGCCGCACGGCTTCTGATATCAAATTGAAAAATTTTGTTTGAATTTCTACACACACTCTTACAGATTTTGACAGTTTATGCCGCCAAAGCAAAAACAAAATACATGTAAATTTTTGTTTTTGTACTCCTGCTATCACCTTATATTAATTCGCCTTGAATATAACCAAGAAAATTTAAAAATTTTAGCAAGTTTTTGGGGTCGTTAGCAGTGTTTGAAAAAACTTGAGTTTTTTTTATCTCAAAAATTCGAAAAAAATGCGGCTTCAATTCTGATAAATTTGGCACATATATGCATACATATGTATGTATATCGTCCCTCTTATGTCAGAAGCATGAATATGTAAATTTACCAATTTTGAGTTAAGGGGTATGTAAATTCAAAAACTCTGAGTTATAGCTGGTGAAAGTCAAAATTCTGTCGAATTTTTGCGATTAAAAAAAAATACATTTTTCAAAATTTTTTAAATTTTGAAATTTTCGTGGTTGTTTTTATTTTAAACGTAGAACAATTTAAAGGGATACCCCATGCAAAATATATATGTTGATATTTTTACGCACCACCCTAATATGTATGTATTTATGTATAGCAGTAAATTAGTAAGAAAGCTTAACAATAATGAAATGACGGAAATAATATCCAAGCCACTGAGAGCGTGTAAATGATGCTGAGTGTTGGAGGTGGATTGAAGAGGTTGCAAGTGTCAGTGGAATGAGTTCAGTGAATGTCGGAAATTAGTATTGTATCAATTTACTTAAATAGTTGGATGGCGAAGAGCAAAAAAAATGAAACAGAATAGCGACAGCGGAACATTTCTGCTGCTAGGCCACGATAATAACTCGTTCGCAGCTAAATGACTTTGATATTTGCGAGTGCGTAAATATCTAAGATGGATGCTGTGTCTCTGCTTGCATGCATTGGCTAAGAATATGCTGCTGGTCATCCTCAGCTGCGAAAGCATTCAATCTCCGGTTGGTTTCAAATTTCAAGCCTTCATTAGTCAGCTGTTTTACTACTTTATTTTTAGTGTACTTTTGCTTTAATTACTAGCATTTTTCTTAAAATTTCCTTCTTTTTTTGTTTTTGCAGCTGATATCAAACTTCTTGCACGCAAACTTTCACACTTGGATCCGTTGACGCTGAAAGTGCCGCTCAAAGATGTTGTCTGCTATTTATCATTGCTGGAAGCTGGACGACCGGAAGATAAGCTCGAATGTAAGTAGTTGAGAATCTTTAGTTATGAGCGCAGAGAAATGAAGTGAAGCACACCAATAACTATACAAAAGTCTAAATTTATACAAAAACTCAGCAAAGTGGAAACAACTATAAATGGGTGAAGAAGAGTAAGAAATTTATAGCTTCTAGTTAATGTATGTAGTTAATAGAAAACAAAATTTAAGTTAATTCGTGTAAGCCGATCATACTTCCACCCGGACACATATCTCCTCTATTTTCAATTCCCTCTGTGAGTATGGGCGAATGCTCACTCCCCTAAGGGGAGGTTTAACCAAAGTGTCAATATATTAACACTTACTGTTCATAATAAAATATGATAAACTGCTGGCGTACTTTATAGAACTGGGCTTAAAGAGTTTAGACGGTTACAGCGCCAATCATGAAGGAGAAAAATGAGATAAAAGACGAAAAAGTCATATGGTTGCAAACTCTTTACCTCTGCCAACCTGCTGAAGAATCGAGATACTCCACCCTGCAACAAAACTGTAGATAGCGGATATTTAAAAATCAAGAACTTGACATAGCCAACGGCATTGACAATCAGCCAGTTCTGTGAATGATCAATTTTTCGCTGTCGATCAGCAAGCCGCTGCGTTGTTAGCCTCGAACTCTACCTGGGGACTACCGAGAGTTTCTAAGTGAAATCCGAGTCCAGTGAGGGCTAATAGATTCCTCTGCATAAGTTTTTAAGAATTGAACCGGGCTCTTATAGCCACTTCTGACTTTCAAAGATCGGTTTAGCTCATTTTTTGTCTCCTTTCTCTGGCACGCTGCCGCAGATGTGTGATGCTAGGATTGTTGTCCGAGCGACAACATAGGCAGTAACATCGATCTTGCTAGCCTGGTACGGCAAAGTGTGGTCTATAGTGAAGTACCGAAGTTTGGTTCCAGTAACCCGATCATCGTCGGTCTCCAGCTTGAACCACCTCTTACATGGGTACGCTCACTTAGCAACAAGAGTTAGGAGAATCTAATACCTGGCTGCTCTCATTTCTGAGCGTATGTAGAAAACTTTTAGTCTAACCCCAAAGGAAAGGGGAGTCCATTATTGGTGTATCAAACCTACGTCGTTTGAAGTGAAACTTTTTTGAGGTCGGTTGGGAGTAAATGCAAACATCGATGTAACGAAAGAGCAACACAATTGTTCGGCTCTAACTTTAGGCTGCAATGCGAAGAAGCGACGGAAGAAGGGAGCGAATGGCGGCGGTGGTTGGGCACGATTAGGATTAAGAATAAGATTAATATTAAGACTAAAATTTAGATAAGATTAACATTTAGATTGAGATTAAAGCTGAGGTTGTAGCTTAGATTGAAATCGGCATTGCGATTGCGATTGCGATTAAGATAAATATTAAGATTGAGTTTAAGATTAAGATTAAATATAAGATTAAGACTAAGATTAAGATTAAGTTAAGATTGAGGGTAAGATTTCGATTGAGATTCGGATTTGGACTAGGATTAAGATTAAGGTTAAGATTAAAATTCGGATTTGGATTAAGAATAAGATTAAGGTTAACATAAAGATTTAGGATCAAGTGTTAAGGATTTAGTTTGAGATTAAGATTAATACTAAAGTTAAAATTAAAACTAATATTAAGATTAAACCTAGGTTAAGATTAAAATTAAGGATTAAGAGTTGAGATTTAAGAATTATGATAACGATTAATATTAAGATTAAGGATTAATATTAAGATAAGATTGAATTAAGATTAAGTTAAGATTAAGGTTATGATGAAGATTAAGATAAGGGATTAAGAGTTAAGAAATAAGAAATAAGAATTACGATAAAAATTAAGATTAAGTTTAGATTATGTTTAAGATTACGACTACTGGTGGCCGTTGTGGTGTAGTAGTTAGCAGTGCGCGCTACCATTCCGCGGGGATTAAGCTCAAGATTAAGATTAAGTTTAAGATAAAAATTAAGTTAAAGTTTAAAATTAAGACTAAGATTAAAATTGAGATTGAGATTAAAGTTGAGATTTATGTTGTGTTCGAGATTCATATTCGGATTAAGATTAGGATTCCCCTAATGCCTCGCTAATTTATGAAATTCCAACAGTTGTTCGTACAAAATGCAGCCGGATCCCTTGGAGTTGGTGCCAAGAGCTTGTTCCTCTCTCACGGATGCTAAGTTGAGGTCTCGCAGTGGCATAATCTTCTTGCTTCCGTCATGTACAACCTGGCGATCCTCACATTTCTAAGCTTTTGACTATGTCAATCTCGTTAAAAAGCCTATAAATTTTGCCATTCCATATCTTCTTTAGATCAGTAGTGGAGTTTTGCTTTCGAAAACCTACAAAGGCTTCTAATTTTAGTTCAACATTGTCCATAATTATGTGCCACATAAGGTGAAAGATATAATGCGAAATTCCCAGATCGTGACCTCAGGACCCTTAAAGTCCTTTTTTCTAGTAATAATAATAATACTTTGCCTTTCGCATTTTTCTTGTATAAAATAAGTGCAGAACTTTTACAAGTAAGGGTAACTTTCTACAGGAAGAGAGACTTCAACTTAGCTACACATCAAGCTTATAGCTGCAACTCCTGCGTTTATTAACTGAAACTAAAATAAAAGCGAGTTCTAAAGTTCATAGACAAATAAGCAGCAAGTCTAACAATTTCTTGCACACTAGCAACTAAACACAAACAAAAAAAGTATACATCTAACAACAACAACTAAACTAAGCAGGAACGATAAATTACACTGAGTCAAGCTCATAAACTTGCCACTACATGCCTGCAAGCAAGCAAGCTAAGCTAAGTGGCATGTGGGAGGTATTTGTGTACATATGTATTAAATGCAAATAGTGACTTATTTCAAGTAGTAAGCTGACATTTTTGAAGCATAAATTTTGTTTAAAATACGGCTAGTAGTTTAATGTAGCCAACTACTTACATTCGTTCATTTGGTTTTACTTTCGCAAAGAAATAAAAGTAGCAACCAAGGCGTCAGCGCCAGAATGCGTTGTTTTATATTCTTAAATAATATCGCTGTGCTGTAAATCTCATTCAGATTTAAGTGAGCGCAATCTTCCACTTTGCTTGCTACTAAAATGTTGATAATAACGGCATTTGAATGGCTTCGTTAGCTCCAACTACAGTAGAAGTGCAGCATTATTTAAATTATATGATTTTTCTTCTACGCTACCACGTTGCTCATTCCGCCTCTCTTTTTCATCTATGTATGTACGTAGTCATGTTTCGATTGTACGATACCGATGGCAATGGCGTCCTGGATACCGCCGAAATGGATGCGATTGTTAATCAAATGATGGCTGTTGCCGAATATCTTGGCTGGGATGTTAGCGAATTGCGACCGGTAAGTAAAAGTTGATTTAACTGTAAATACGCATATATGTACAATGAAACAAAACACCAAAGAAAACGCAGAAATCCCCTCATAAAGGATGTCATAGTGGTGGGTCTGCTTCTCGCCAGAGTAGGTGCGTGTAAAGTGTACTACGGTGACAACGTCTACTTCATTTTCTTTGTTGCTTGGCAGCTGCGTGTATTTGTCTTTGCACAGTTTTCTTTTTCCTCTTTGTTTTTTTTTTTTTTGTTTATGCGCGTTGTAGCCAGCGTTGCCGTTTTGATACAATTGTATCATTTTTGATACTTTTCTTTTAAAATTTTGTTATTTGATACTTTGATACTATTTTATTCACAAATGCCAAATTTTGTTTTTTTTTTGTTTATGCGAATTGTAGCCAGCGTTGCTGTTTTGATAAAATTGTATCATTGTTTGATACTTTTCTTTTAAAATTTTGTTATTTGAAACTTTGATACTATTTTATTCACAAATGCCAAATTTTGATACTTATAAAAATATTTTTGAATTCGCTTAAGAAATATTGGATTTACCTCACAACCACGGCGAATTTATACGAGGTGCTGTTACTGGCGAATTTAGATTTTCGCCGCGGTCCTTCTGAATGTCAAAATTACGTGTTTGTTGTAATATGAATTCGCCTTGTCTACAACAAACACATCGTTTTGACATTCATAAGGACCGCGGCGAAAGTCTAAATTCGCCAGTAACACCACCTAGTATAAACTCGCCTTGCTTCCAACTTTACTACAACTGAAACGTTTTTGAACCGACTTCCAAATAAATAATATAAAAAAAACTTTTTAATATACCACGCTTTTATAAATGGACTAAAAAGTAGAAAATAATACTTCTCAGTC
>NW_023458561.1:61680289-61682985 GCF_013731165.1 Rhagoletis pomonella | reverse complement strand
ACATAGCAACTAGCTACGATCAGTGTTGCCGCGAGCTTGAAAAAAAAAATATATGTATCAATTGCCAAGCGAAAAAAGTATCAAAACTTGTTAAAAGTAAATACAACAAGAGTTTTAGAATTTTTATTTGAAAAATTAAAAATTAATGAAATTATACCCATTTTTAAGGGAATTTTGTTAAAGTAATTTTTAGGCCAAAAACAAAACCGACTTCATTTCTCATATAAAAACTTAGGAGTACCGTCAATAGAGTACAGTTAATGATCGGATCTAAAGCAGATTAGTATGGGATCACCTCTGAGACCTTTACGATGCAAAAAGAATTATCAAAATCGGTTGACGTTGCCCAAAGTTATGCGGTAACATACATACAAAAAAAATATTCCAACCAACTGATAACCTTCTCCTTTTTTGGAAGTCGGTTCAAAAACGTTTCAGTTGTAGTAAAGTTGGAAGCAAGGAGAGTTTATACTAGGTGGTGTTACTGGCGAATTTAGACTTTCGCCGCGGTCCTTATGAATGTCAAAACGATGTGTTTGTTGTAGACAAGGCGAATTCATGCTACAACAAACACATAATTTTGACATTCAGAAGGACCGCGGCGAAAATCTAAATTCGCCAGTAACAGCACCTTGTATAAATTCGCCTTGGTTGTGGGTAAACCCAACATTTTTTAAGCAAATTCAAAAATATTTTTATTAGTATCAAAATTTGGCATTTGTGAATAAAAAAGTATCAAAGTATCAAATTACAAAATTTTAAAAGAAACGTATCAAAAATGATACAGTTGTATCAAAACGGCAACGCTGGCTACAATGCGCATAAACAAAAAAAGAGGAAAAAGAAAACTGTGCAAAGACAAATACACGCAGCTGCCAAGCAACAAAGAAAATGAAGTAGACGTTGTCACCGTAGTACACTTTACACGCACCTACTCTGGCGAGGAGCAGAGCAGCACTATGACATCCTTTATGAGGGGATTTCTGCGTTTTCTTTCGTGTTTTGTTCATTGTATATGCGTATTTACAGTTAAATCAACTTTTACTTACCGGTCGCAATTCGCTAACATCCCAGCCAAGATATTCGGCAACAGCCATCATTTGATTAACAATCGCATCCATTTCGGCGGTATCCAGGACGCCATTGCCATCGGTATCGTACAATCGAAACATGACTACGTACATACATAGATGAAAAAGAGAGGCGGAATGAGCAACGTGGTAGCGTAGAAGAAAAATCATATAATTTAAATAATGCTGCACTTCTACTGTAGTTGAAGCTAACGAAGCCATTCAAAAGCCTTTATTATCAACATTTTAGTGGCAAGCAAAGTGGAAGATTGCGCTCGCTTAAATCTGAATGAGATTTACAGCACAGCGATATTATTTAAGAATATAAAACAACGCATTCTGGCGCTGACGCCTTGGTTGCTACTTTTATTTCTTTGCGAAAGTAAAACCAAATGAACGAATGTAAGTAGTTGGCTACATTAAACTACTAGCCGTATTTTAAACAAAATTTATACTTCCAAAATGTCAGCTTACTCCTTGAAATAAGTCACTATTTGCATTTAATACATATGTACGTAAATACCTCCCACATGCCACTTAGCTTATTTAGCTTGCTTGCTTGCAGGCATGTAGTGGCAAGTTTATGAGCTTGACTCAGTGTAATTTATCGTTTCTGCTTAGTTTAGTTGTTGTTGTTAGATGTATACTTTTTTTGTTTGTGTTTAGTTCATAGTGTGCAAGAAATTGTTGGACTTGCTGCTTATTTGTCTATGAACTTTCGAACTCGCTTTTATTTTAGTTTCAGTTAATAAAAGCAGGAGTTGCAGCTATAAGCTTGGTGTGTAGCTAAGTCTCTCTTCCTGTAGAAAGTTACCCTTACTTGTAAAAGTTCTGCACTTATTTTATAAAAGAAAAATGCAAAAGGCAAAGTATTAAAATTATTATTACCAAAAGGTGTTTTTGAGGGTCCTTTTAAGGTGAGTAAATCAAGATCTGGGAATTTCGCATTATATCCCTTACTTTATGTGGCACAAAATTATGGACAATGTTGAACTAAAATTAGAAGCCTTTGTAGGTTTTCGAAAGCACAACTCCACTACTGATCTATAGATATGGAATGGCGAAATTTATGGGCTTTTAACGAGATTGACATAGTCAAAATCTTAGAAATGTGAGGATCGCTAGGTTGTACATGACAAAAGCAAGAAGATTATGCTCTGGCGAAATCTTCAACTTAGCATCCATGAGAGACGACAATGAAATCAAGGTCTCCGTTGAACAAGCTCTAGGCTTGTTGCTGCACTTTGTAGGAGCAACTGTTGGAATTTCATAAATTAGCGAGGCAATAGGCGAATCCTAATCTTAATCCGAATATGAATCTCAAACTCAACATCAATCTCAACTTTAATCTCAATGTCAATTTTAATCTTAGTCTTAATTTTAAACTTTAACTTAATCTTTATCTTAAACTTAATCTTAATCCCTGCGAAATTGTAGCGCGCACTGCTAACTACTACACCACAACGGCCACCAGTAGTCGTAATCTTAAACATAATCTAAACTTAATCTTAATTTTTATCGTAATTCTTATTTCTTATTTCTTAACTCTTAATCCCTTATCTTAATCTTCATCATAACTTTAATCTTAACTTAATCTTAATTCAATCTTATCTTAATATTAATCCT
>NW_023458561.1:61674665-61680189 GCF_013731165.1 Rhagoletis pomonella | reverse complement strand
CCCTCCCTTAAAAACGATGTATGAAATATGGACTTTGTTTTTGTTTCGTTGAGATGAAAACGACCAGCAAAGCAAAACAAACGAATCGGAAGATGCCAGATCTTTCTTTTTTTCATTATTTAAAATCAATTTGAAAGACATGTAAATTGTCCTTAGAGATAGATATATACAAACCTTTTATGGAAATAAGTTTTCTTCAAGAAGTGAATTTCAAGCATTCCTTCGTAAGCGACGAGCCACATTTTCATATAAACATATAAGTGAACAAGTCAAATTGGCTGAAAATCTAAACATGTCTTTCAAGAAAACACCATGCACCCACAACGAGTCATTATTTGGTGTGGATTTTTGGGCTGGCGTAGACATCGGAGCGTACTTCTTCGAAAACGGTGCCGGTAACGCTGTTAAGGTAAACGATGAACGTTATCATGACATGATAACAAACTTTTTATAGCCTGAATTAGATGACAGGGAATTGGACAAAATGTGGTTTCAACAGGACGGTGTCACTTGGCACACAGCGCAAGAAATAAAGGCCCTATTGCGAAAGAAGCTCCCAGAGCGCATAATCTCACAAAAAAGCAACGTGAAATGGCCGCCGAGATCGTGCGATTTGATACCATTGGATTTCTTGCTCTAAAGCTACGTGAAAGGTATGGCCTATGCCAATAAGACCGGGACGATTCCAGAGCTAAAGAATGAAAGCATACGCGTTTAGATGACATATGCCAAAAAGTCATGGACAATTTTGATATGCGCTTCTTAGGTTTCCCGAGGAGCCATGGTAAGCATTTAACAGAGGCACACATACATGCCATAGCCGAAAAACATGACGAAAAAAATTTTGTTGTGCTTTATTTATAAATAAGAGAAAATCTAAACTAAACAAAAAACTAAAACTACCTCCATTATCAAAGTAATATTTCTAGGCACAAAATACTTCAGCGCTACTTACCCCATCGGGATTGAATTTGGGTGAGGCATGTGGCGCACAAAATTCCTGCAACACATCCTGCAGCTTTCTAGTCGAATCTGCAAATACATGAAGTGAATAATGTCGGAATGTCAGTACCGCTTGTAACAAACTATTATAAACAAATTCGATTAAAACTAGAAACAAATGGAATAGTACTCTCAGCCAAGCATTAAATTGCTTAGCAATTATTACATACAATACAAATTGTAATTGCATTGATATTCCTACATGTTGATGTTGTACATATACATTATAAATAGTTAACCGTTTGAAATCGCTTAGCATTTTACTATGCATTCTTGCAAGTTGATTTGAAATTTGCTGAAATTTATTCGTATACAGTTATGTATATACATACATACATACATACATACGTGCAGTTGCATAACACTATCGCTTTGGTTGTGGCATTTCATTTGAATTACAGATGTTAACTATTTGTTACAAAAGCTGAAATGCTTTTGTAGATTTCATTTATAACATTTAGGACATATGTGTGGCTGTACATATGAATATGATATTAACTAATTGAATTATGTACCTACATACATACATATATAGACACTATTAATATAATAGATAAGTATATATGGTTATGTTCACAGCTTAATTAAGCTTAAATGACAGTTATAACTGTATTGTAGTTAAATATCAAAAGGCAGCCGCAATTATCATCGTAGAACAGTAATACAAAGTAAGTACAAATAATCATAACTTCGTTATGTTTTAGCCGCTTGCGAACTACTATTGCTGCTGTAAATTCACATCTCAGATAACAGAAAAATATCGAAAATATTTTTGTACTTTATGCAGAGATAAAGCTTTCTTCTTGATTTTAGTTAGTTAATTGATTGGGGGTGTAAAAAAGGACACCACAAACTAATCAAATCATAAATCGAGTAGATTTTCTAATTAAAAACGTATTTAACTTCAAATAAATAACGGAACCCTGTCTGGTAGAAGAATTCCTCGTACTGTGGAAAAATCAAAGTTCGAAAGGGGTCCGGCTCCACAAGACCAGACGATGAGCATTTTTTAGGAAATTTTTCGGCCACCTCCAGGAGTGTGCTGGTGCCCATCATAGTGTTGCCGTGTTTCTCCCTGCCATGAGTTGAAGAATACCAAAGCAATCCCGGACTAACATGGAAATGATCATCCCACTGGTAGGTAGGTGTGGATGGCACTGCTACGCAGGGACACACATAGGCCACGAGTTTGAGGCCCGTTGTGATACCACGACTAAGAGTTTTCACGCCCCTTTGCTAAACCATTTTGAAACCTTGACGAAACTCGTCAGGCACCTAAGGTTTAAATCTCCCAATTTGTCAGGGTTACTAAAGAAATAACACCACTGAAAGCGAATCTGCTCCTCCATACTCTCTCCTCTTCCTCATAGTTCCTTCAACTTCTGCAGCATCTATGGTAGGGCACTCTGAGCCGCTGTGAGTGTTTGCCTATGATGCAGTGGCTTGTTAGAGCACCATTTGGGTGAGATATATCCTACATCTTTAGAGAATATATGTATGCTTGGGGACCTTTTCGTTCCTACCTACGCTAAGTTTTCCTAGACAAGGCGCGAAGGGTATACCAAAGCGTTAGTTTCCCGGAAAAATCTGCTTCGATTCTTTCAGATTCGATCAAATAAATTTTTTCTTCTAGATTTTTGTATGAGCTTCCAGAAAAATTGGCTACGTAGTCCACGTACTCTGTGTCAACATTGCACCAACGAGCCTGATATACGGAGAAGTTCCTGCTATGCCTGGATCTATTGCCTTAAAAACTGCAGTGACACGGTACATGAATTTAAGCTCATTCCATTTTGCAATGGAGTTCAGCCGAAACTTATATTCCTGAATAATTCATGAAGACGAACGAGCGGACTCCAAGCCCTTTAGAGGAGCTGCGCTGTCACTGCGGACGCTGATTTGATGTCCACGCTAATTTTCGCTAAATGCCCAGACTGCTATTTCAAGTATCGCAAGCACTTTGGGTTAACAAACCTTCTAAAGCATAAGAGCACCTCCAGATGCCATCCACCTCTAGTTGTATTTTAAGTCTTGAAGCCGCCAGTGCAGAAAGTTTTTAACGAGGTTCCAAACAGAGCATCGATATCTCTTTATTGCTCCCTTGTAGTAAAGCTAACCATGTGCTTCCTTCGAAAACGTACACCATTTATCATTTCGGACAACAAAAAAATAAAGCGTATTGCTACGACAAACTTTTTAACATCGATCTGTGCCCGAAACTTTGACTATCGTGCCACAGTCCAAAAGAATGCAGCCGACCTTATGCATAAAAAGTGAGCTTAGAGCTTAGACTAAATTTTTGCACCAAAAAAGTTTTTCGACTTTTCTTGAATTCTCTGCACCAAAGTGCACGGAACATCGGCCGTTTCCCGAAAATTTCTCTGCCTTTATGTCCTCCACTGCTTTGTAATTCCGTGCTGTTCATATTTTGGTTCGCACTCTCCGTGCTAATGATGGGGACTAGAGTTCGAACCGGCTTGCCTTCAAACTTTGACTAATGATGTCGGAAATTCGTATCAAACTGCATACATCATTTCAGAGACCACTTTGCTATAAAACAGTTTCTCTGATTCCAAAAGTGCTCTAACAACGAAATCATGACATTTATGAAAGTCATAGAAGCAAAAACTAACTTGGACTGCGTCCTTACTATTTTCCTCAGAAATTTGAGCAGTTTCGGTTGGAGTAAGCTCTGGCGATTTTGGTCGCCTGGCTTGGCTTTAGGAACGGGTAACCATCTTAAGTAGTATATTCATTTCAATTCCATTGGTGAGAATTTGCTAAATTAAAAATTTCTTCAATCCATTTATATAATTCAAAAATGAGCTGCTTTCCATTTCCAATGCAATGCAATTCAATTTATCAAAAGTGCATTTTTGTGTGCGTACATGCTCAATGAACCATCCATTGTGCCATCCACCAGCTACTAACCAACCGGCAAAAGTTTGCTCCATCAAGATAACTCATTCATTTTTCATCGCATTTTATTTCCTCAATTTTTTTCTTTAGCTTTCCAATTTTTCACCACTCATTTACGTCGCACAACAACAACATTTCCTTCCTTTTTCCATTAGTTAATTGTATCCTGTTTGTTGCAACTCAATATTGTGTGGCAAGTGGCAAGATACTCAAGCTGGATGTGTTGGTGTTGTGTGTTGTGTGTTGTAGGCGATTAGTTAGGTGTCGCCGCTAGACAGTCAGTGTGACGGCAGTCTGGTAATTCAAACAAAATGTGAGTTGACCTATGGGTGGATGGGCTTCAATGCAAAAAAGAAAAGTTTGTTTTTCCGCTTTTCGTTGAAAGCAAGGAGGGTAGTCTGAGCTCATTGGAAAAGTGTGTGGGTAAGCGAATGCTATCTATGTACATACTTTTTCATATTTTGTTCAAGAACGTTGGTCCATTTCAGTGGGTTGTGTGCGTTTCTTGTAGAATGGATTTTTTTGCATTTTTTTTCCATCCGCATACATAGAAGTTCATATGTACGCGCTTCGTATAATATTGATGATTGCAAAATTATGCATGAAAATTTTATTTGTCAGTAACTGACAGGTTCGGCTACTCACAGTTGGCATATCTTTTTCTATATAATTTATGCACGCATGCATTCGTCTTCGAAATATTCAATGCATTTGTAATTTATGGATGTATATGTACGTGTAAAAATATAAATGAGAGTGTCGTAAGCTTGGACTTGAGAACCTATCTTGTATTTTCACTTCTAAGCTAACTTTGAAATATTCCTACGCAAAACGAAAATGGCTGAAAAACTTCATTCACATGCAAATTTACATACCTAGATATGTGTGTTTGAAAATTTGACCAACTTGTTTATGATTGAGCGCTGGTTGCTTTTAGGGTTTCAAATAATATTTCCTTAGTAATATTGATAACACAGGGCAACACTGATTTTGCTGCGGCAAATATTAAAGCTAATCTTGTTAGACTTTTTTGTGCTGATTACGAATCCGTAGGTATAGAGTTTTCATCAGCTCCAGATTTTGAAAAAAACGAGGTCAAAGTGCAATATTTGAGAATCTCTAGCAAAGAAAGAAAATGTGCCTCACACTTAGGTTGACGTGGCTGGTCGCAAATCCACAAATTTATTCATATTTCTGAGTTTTTATGCAAAAATATTTTGGAGCATTGCCACATTGGAATGCAGAACTGGGATGGCTGGTGGGTGTGGTAGTTAAACGATTTTTTTTTTTCATTTTCCAGATTTATGTCTTCCTAGGTTAATATAAGCTATAAATCGACTTTTATTGAAATGGGATAAAATTGACTATATCAGCCCCCAGTGTAGTGGGCAAACGTACTCCACGTTACAACTTTCAGCAAAATCGGAGCACATTTACTACTTTTTGCCGCATTTTATACGGAGCTCTTTCACTGTGTGCCACCTTCATTTTTTTCGTCACTCGAAAATCTTCGTGTTCGGAGGGGTTTCATCAAATTGGAGAACAGGAAGTAATCGCTGGGAGCTAATAGTGGCATAACAGTCTCCGTTCATTTCTGTTTTTT
>NW_023458561.1:61670370-61674565 GCF_013731165.1 Rhagoletis pomonella | reverse complement strand
ATTCCTAAAAAACAGAAATGAACGGAGACTGTTATGCCACTATTAGCCCCCAGCGATTACTTCCTGTTCTCCAATTCGATGAAACCCCTCCGAACACGAAAATTTTCGAGTGAAGAAAAAATGAAGGCGGCACACAGTGAAATAGCTCCATATAAAATGCGGCAAAAAGTAAAAGTAAATGTGCTCCGATTTGAAAGTTGTAACGTGGAGTACGTTTGCCCACTACACTGGGGGCTGATATAGTCAATTTTATCCCATTTCAATAAAAGTCGATTTATAGCTTATATTAACCTGGGAAGACATAAATCTGGAAAATGAAAAAAAAAAAATCGTCTTACTACCACGCCCACCAGCCATCCCAGTTCTGCATTCCAATGTGGCAATGCTCCAAAATATTTTTGCATAAAAACTCAGAAATATGAATAAATTTGTGGATTTGCGACCAGCCACGTCAACCTAAGTGTGAGGTTCTAGAACCTTTTCTTTCTTTGTTAGAGATAGAGAAATATTGCAAAAACGCGATTTTTTACCTCGTTTTTTTCTCAAAATCTGGAGCTGATGGAAACTCTATACTTACGGATTCGTAATCAGCACAAAAAAGTCTAACAAGAATAGCTTTAATATTTGCCGCACCAAAATCAGTGTTGCCCTGTGTTATCAATATTACTATGGGAATATTATTTGAAACCCTAGTAGCAACCAGCGCTCAATCATAAACAAGTTGGTCAAATTTTCAAACACACATATCTAGGTATGTAAATTTGCATGTGAAGGAATTTTTTCAGCCGTTTTCGTTTTGCGTAGAAATATTTCAAAGTTAGCTTAGAAGTGAAAATACAAGATAGGTTCTCAAGTCCAAGCTTACGACACTCTCATTTATATTTTTACACGTACATATACATCCATAATTTACAAATGCATTGAATAGTTCGAAGACGAATGCATGCGTGCATAAATTATATAGAAAGAGATATGCCAACTGTGAGTAGCCGAACCTGTCAGTTACTGACAAATAAAATTTTCATGCATAATTTTGCAATCATCAATATTATACGAAGCAAGTATGTACATACGAATTTCTATGTATGCGGATGGAAAAAAATGCAAAAAAATCCATTCTACAAGAAACGCACACAACCCACTGTAATGGACCAACGTTCTTAAGCAAAATATGAAAAAGTATGTAGATAGCATTCGCTTACCCACACACTTTTCCAATGAGCTCAGACTACTCTCGTTGCTTTCAAGGAAAAGCGGAAAAACAAACTTTTCTTTTTTGCATTGAAGCCCATCCACCCATAGGTCAACTCACATTTTGTTTGAATTACCAGACTGCCGTCACACTGACTGTCTAGCGGCGACACCTAACTAATCGCCTACAACACACAACACCAACACATCCAGCTTGAGTATCTTGCCACTTGCCACACAATATTGAGTTGCAACAAACAGGATACAATTAACTAATGGAAAAAGGAAGGAAATGTTGTTGTTGTGCGACGTAAATGAGTGGTGAAAAATTGGAAAGCTAAAGAAAAAAATGTAGGAAATAAAATGCGATGAAAAATGAATGAGTTGTCTTGATGGAGCAAACTTTTGCCGGTTGGTTAGTAGCTGGTGGATGGCACAATGGATGGTTCATTGAGCATGTACGCACACAAAAATGCACTTTTGATAAATTGAATTGCATTGCATTGGAAATGGAGAGCAGCTCATTTTTGAATTATATAAATGGATTAAAGAAATTTTTAATTTAGCAAATTCTCACCAATGGAATTGAAAGGAATATACTATTTAAGATGTTTACCTGTTCCTAACGCCAAGCCAAGCGACCAAAATCGCCAGAGCTTACGAAACTGCTCAATCTTCTACAAGTTTCTGAGGAAAATAGTAAGGGCGCAGTGCAAGTTAGTTTTCGCTTCTATGACTTTCATAAAAGTCATGGTATACCGATGAAACATCTCAGGCGTTGCTTGATTTCATTGTTAGAGCACTTTTGGAATCAGAGAAACTTTTTTATAGCAAAGTGGTCTCTGAAATGATGTATGCAGTTTGATACGAAATTCCGACATCATTAGTCAAAGTTTGAAGGCAAGCCGGTTCGAACTCTAGTTCCCATCATTAGCTCGGAGAGGGCGAACCAAAATATGAACAGTACAGAATTACAAAGCAGTGGAGGACATAACGGCAGAGAACGTTTCGGAAAATGGCCGATGTTCCGTGCGCTTCGGTGCAGAGAACTTAAGAAAAGTCGAAAAACTTGTTTGGTGCAAAAATTTAGTCTAAGCTCTAAGCTCACTTTTTATGCATAAGGTCGGCTGCATTCTTTTGGATTGTGGCACGATAGTCAAAGTTTCGGGCACAGATAGATTTTAAGAAGTTTGTCGTAGCAATACGCTTTATTTTTTTGTTGTCCGAAATGATAAATGGTGTACGTTTTCGAAGGAAGCACATGGTTAGCTTTACTACAAGGGAGCAATAAAGAGATATCGATGCTCTGTTTGGGAACTCGGCAAAAACTTTCTGCACTGGCGGCTTCAAGACTTAATATTCAAGTAGAGGTGGATAGCATCTGGAGGTGCTCTTATGCTTTAGGAGGTTTGTTAACCCAAAGTGCTTGCGATACTTGAAGTAGCAGTCTGGGCATTTAGCGAAAATTAGCGTGGACATCAAATCAGCGTCCGCAGTGACAGCGCAGCTCCTCTAAAGGGCTTGGAGTCCGCTCGTTCGTCTTCATGAATTATTCAGGAATATAAGTTTCGGCTGAACTCCATTGCAAAATGGAATGAGCTTAAATTCATGTACCGTGTCACTGCAGTTTTTAAGGCAATAGATCCAGGCATAGCAGGAACTTCCCCGTATATCAGGCACGTTGGTGCAATGTTGACACAGAGCACGTGGACTACGTAGCCAATTTTTCTGGAAACTCATACAAAAATCTAGAAGGAAAAATTAATTTGATCGAATCGGAAAGAATCGAAGCAGATTTTTCCGGGAAACTAACGCTTTGGTATGCCCTTCGCGCCTTGTCTAGGAAAACTTAGAGTAGGTAGGATCGAAAAAGTTTCCAAGCATACATATATTCTCTAGAAATGTAGGATATATCTCACACAAATGATGCTCTAACAGGCCACTGCGTCATAGGTAAATACTCAGAACGTCTCAGAGTGCCTTACCATAGATGCTGCAGAAGTTGCAAGAACTATGAGGAGTAGGGGGCTGTATGGAGGAGCAGATTTGCTTTCCGAGGTGTCCTTTTTTTAGTTGGCTGACGAGTTTCGTCCAGGTTTCAAAATGGTTTAGCAAACGGGAGTAAAAACTCTTAGTCGTGGTATCACAACGGGCCTCAAACTCGTGGCCTATGTGTGTCCCTGCGTAGCAGCGACATCCACACCTACCTACCAGTGGGATGATCATTTCCATGTTAGTCCGGGATTGCTTTGGTACTCTTCAACTCATGGCAGGGAGAAACATGGCAACACTATGATGGGCACCAGCACACTCCTGGCTGAGGCTGAAATAATTTCCTGAAAAATGCTCATCGTCTGGTCTTGTGGAGCTGGACCCCTTTTCGAACTCAGTTGCTCCTCCTGGAGATTTATAGTTACAAAGCGAGACATAGACGTGTGTTATTGTGTGGCCAGAGTAAGACTGAAATACTTTAATTTTTCCACAGTATGAGCAATTCTTCTACTAGACAGAGTTGCGTGATTTATTTGATGTTAATTAAGAAAGCTATTCGATTTATGATTTGATTCGTCGACTAAATAAAAAATAACTTTAGTTTGTGGTTTCCTTTGTTGCATTCCCAATCAATTAACTAACTAAAATCAAGAACAAAGCTTTATCTCTGCATAAAGTACAAACATATTTTCGATATTTTTTTATTATCTGAGATGTGAATTTACAGCAGCAATAGTCGTTCGCAAGCGGCTAAAACATAACGAAGTTATAATTATTTGTACTTACTTTGTATTGCTGTTCTACGATGATAATTGCGGCTTCCTTTTGATATTTAACTACAATACAGTTATAACTGTCATTTAAGCTTAATTAAGCTGTGAACATAACCATATATACTTATCTATTATATCAATAGTGTCTCTATATATATATATGTATGTAGGTACATAATTCAATTAGTTAATATTGTAGAGAGAGAATAAAGAACACGACGGTTTGAGGTTTATGAGTG
>NW_023458561.1:61665405-61670270 GCF_013731165.1 Rhagoletis pomonella | reverse complement strand
TATGTGTTGAAATACCAAAACCCAACCCGGAAACCACTCCAACAAATGGTTTGGTTCGGTTCAAATTGAAAATCCACTTAAACATTTTCAAGTTTTGTAACGCTTATGGTAAAACTACTAAAATTGTTTTGTTTAATGGAAACTCCGTGGCTGGGCCTGCAAAGTAAGTCCCAATTAAAAATGGAGGTTCCTAAGCCTAGAATTTGAGTGTTCATCCAAAAATCTGAAAATTAAGCTTTTGTCTACTTGGCTAGACTTAAATTCATCTAACCCTTAACCACTATAGTGAGTGATATAGTTATGAGGTCATCACATATTCATAAGTTTTGACTTTATCCATATAGATACATTTTAATGATTTTTTTTTTAAATTGAGAAAAAACATATAAATACAATACATGTTTTAGATAAATTGTGTAGAATCCAAAATAAGTGGCAACCTTACACTAATATGCTAAGGGATAAGACTTAGTATATAGGGAAACCATTTTCAAAAACTTATGTTGGCACCAATGAATAGTAATACTACACCTTTATTTTCTAAACAGAAAAATAAATAAATATGTGATTCATCAAAATAGGTGGAAACCAGTAAAAAATATTTTTAAATTAGGGATTTTTAGAATAGCTTTTAATTAATTAGTAACTAATTTCGTACAGTTGGCAACCTTATACGAGTCCTCTCGGAGATAATACCTATTTAGATAACCTTAAAATGCAAACCATTATCTGTGTAAAAAATGTCATCAAAATCGTTAGAGCCATTTCAGTAAACCTTATAGAAATATATATATTCATGTTATTCAGATTTGAAAATATGTGTTTTTCGTATACGCATAGTATTCTGCGTTTTAGTATAACATAGAATATCCAAAGGTTCATCAAGTCAACCCATTAATTCCAAATTGGCAAGGGCAGTAAGGTCCTAAGCAAGGCGTACTGCAATACGTCATTCGACGCCACTAAAGCATCTGTGACATCGATTTCTTCCACCATTACTGCAAAAAGTCGTAATCACCCTTGCTAACGTTCCGAAAACCATTAGCTCTCAATTTAATGGAACGAGAAATAAGATTATTCTTTTCGTTACGTAAATTGTGCTTAACAAATATGCGAATATAAAGGCTGCTAGCATCACATTAACAAGATATTATAGACGATAATAATATGCACAGCTTCTGGTTCAAATTAAAGTTTAAGCTGTTTGCCATCAATTAACAACTTCAATTATGGATTACGTATACGCCATGGCAAAACAACAATTATTAAATCATAACCATTCGGCCTCGCTCACAGCGTAGTACCTAGCTATTCATTAACAGGCAAAGTTTTTATTGCCGTAAATAAATGAAGGATGTTTTCGGTATAACGGCATTAACGATGGCACGAGAAAATAAGTAAAAGCTATAAAATCGCTTAACAAAGCTCAGAGAAAGTTTATAAATTACAACAAATAGTCGGTAACTTGCTCTCAATAACTTTGGTCTGATATTACAACGTCCCTACTTGCTGCTGCGTGCTACTTTGCTGTATGTAGCTGCTGTATTCTATTTCAGCGACTGCTTCTTCTTTTTCTTCGTACATTCGCACTTCCTTGATTTGTGCGTAACTTTTTCTTTTTTTCCGTTGTTTGCTTGTTAGCGTTTTTTCATGTTGTTTACTATAAACAAAGAGGTGAAAATGTTCAAGTTTTATGAACAGCATATAATTTTATTATTATCGCAGACTTTTGTGTTGCGTTTCATGTTTTCATCTTGTTGTTCGCTTTTCCATTTCGTATCAAAATGTTCACCTGTCAATCAGCGCACCTGGCCTGGCCGCCAGCGATTTTTACGATCATATGGAAGCAAGCAAGGAAGCCAACAAGTTTATGATGTAGCTATCTTTATTCTTGAAGAGAAGCCTGTCTATGCATTTGTTCTAAAGACGTCATTTGTTGTAAAAAATTTCCGTCCCTATCGACACAAACACCAGCAAAAAATATAATTAAATTTTGTTTTAAATCATGTAAAAACACCCTTATACCTTCTTTCAATTCCGCGTAAGTTATTCCTGAAAAAAATATTTTCAATATATTTGAATGTTGGATAATTTTTGTCACGTGCTTTCACAAACTGCTTTACTGAACCCAGTTTAATACGCAGCGGTGGTAAAATAATGTCCGTTGGATTAAGTAGAGGAATATTTATACTCTTCTTTTTAAATGACGTAAGTGGAACCCAAAGACATTTCCAGCGATCACGATATGGACGCCGATGAGTTGAAGTCCGATGATAAGCTAAGCTCCTAAGGTGCCTTTCATGCGCCTAACTCTGTTTTTGACAGAGAATGAAATATTGCAGCAGATAGGCACATAGTAATTGAGTATGTGGACGGCACTGCAGCATTGGGTCATTGTAAGTTTCAAGCAAATTCCAAAAAAACGAAATTTAAATTTTTTTACTTTTATTAAAGTTTCAAAAGCTCGCTTTTAAAGGACTAAAAAAAATGCATCAAATACAAGTAGCGCAAAGTTCCCACACGTAAATTTTTTACCTCTAAGTATCCCCTAACAGAAAGCAAAATAAACCTAAGTCATAGAACCAACACTGTCACTCATAGATAACGCGTAAAAAATACATTCAGTTTGAGATTTTCAAAATTCATGAAAAATTCACAGAAGTATCGACGCTATGCAAATACCAAAGGGTAAACCCACATACATGCATACAAAACTGCATTTGTGTTCAGAGTGGTTTTCCACTGCATCGCACTCTTGAGTATTCCGCTATACGAATGTTACTATCTGGCAAAGTAGATGTGTGCGATATCCTTTGTGTGTTGCCAAAAATGCAAATTATTCAGCAGTGGTACAGAGTTGCCAAGCCGCAAATGTAGATATGTACGTACATACCCTGCATTGAAAAGCCAAACCAATCAGTAAAAGTACCGGTTAATTAACTGGTATTTCGCACAACTTATGGGATCTGTTATTTATTTTCCTCATCAATTTTGGTTGTGGTGTCTCTTTCTGGTTCTAAGTTCGCAGATTCGAATACGCTTGGAGGTGCTTAAAGTAAGTTGATGTAAATTACTTTAATTAAAATTTTATTTGGTAAAAATCGAAATACTTGAAAATCATGAAATTCGCTTGAGTTAAAAAAAAAAAAAATTGATTTTCTTTTTAAAACAAAGAGATGAAAAAATTACAATTAGCCTTATCATGGACCCTGCCAACCATTTTTTCAGAGTATTCTGAATTGTAGAGAAATTTTAAAGAATTCGTAAAGATCTCATCCGATTTTTTGTCGAATTTTCTAAAAAGAAAAAAATTGTGTCTACTTCGATTCTTTTACGAAACTTCGCATGAAAACCGGTAAAGCAATGAAAACAATGGTGATATGTGAAGAATTTCTTGCAGAATTTTTTCGGAATTTTCTTTATTTTTCGGAACGAAATTTCTGTATGAGTTCTTGTCAACCACTTCATATTATATTTTTCTTTGAAGATTCGTAAAAAAGGCGTTACAGAAATGAGACACTCCTAAAGATTTCGTTAAGATTTCGGAAACTTTGGTTTTGCAGGGGAGTTTCGTTTTCCCCGAACCGGTTCTCTTTTCACGTTTGATTTCCATATATTTACTATGTGCGGAATACAAATTTTCGGGTGAACATTTTTTCGGGCGAAACTCAGGATAAGGCAGTAAAAAAATATAAATAAAAAATGCATGAAAAGAAAAGAGATTCAAGAAATTGTTCGCTGCCCAAGGACTTGAACCAGGGATCTCTCAGCCATTGAGCCAGCTGGAGTCTCGCCTACCAAATTACATAAGTACTTATTCTTTCACGGGAGTCGATTCATCTCCCACCCGCTGGTATGATGCTACTAGTACTTATTTTCTTTCCACTGGTAAGTAGATGCAGATGCATAGCTGGAATATTGACATCTTAGTATTCTAATTCCCAACGAGTAGCTTTCCCTGCAGGGTAATTGCAGAATTGTCACAACAAGCGCATCTACGAAATCAAGAGATATTGAAATAAATCGCGCTACCAGCTTAACCACTAGGATTTGTAATGCAAATATTCAGAATTTTATTTTTATTTTATTATATAAAATCATTTCCTATGCTATTTCCTATGCTTTTACGCAATTTGCACTGTGCACAGGTAGCGTCCTTGGTGCAACTATACACACACACATATCCACAAATGGCAATGGAAAATTCGTTGGATTTGTATAGACCGTTACATTTTCTTGCTATGAGTTTTCTCTGCTTGCAACTACCCTCCAGTACTGCTGGAGTCAGTTGCTACTTTTGAACCGCTACCGCCCCGACTCCTATGTAAGTAGCTACTCTATTAACCCGTGGTAGTGCACATGGTAGTGCAGAATCGAACCAGTCAGAAGCAAAATAGCGAAAAACTACGTCAGAGGGCGCCCATAAATCACGTAAGTGAGTACTTTACTAACTCCCGGTAATGCAGAGAGAGCCGATGGTGACTACCGCCAAGGACATTGCCTTGTAAAAGAAATCGATGAAATACACTGCAAGTAGTCGAACGGTAATTGGCGGAGTTTACCAGGTAGCTACCGATTCATCAGTCCTGTAGTCGCTCCCCCGTACTGCAGGGTAGTTAGTAAATTTAACACAGTTTAAAATTTCGCATACTACACAAGCTCAAAGTTGTAAGTTCATAGTTTTTGTATCCAACGCCAACACTTGTAAGTATTTAGTGTTGCAGCGTAATTACAAAGCAAGGGATATTGTGAGATTTTAGTTTGCGGCTACCAAACATTATGGCAGTGAGGAGTGGTCAGAATTTGAAAGTATAAAAATAATCTGACCTAACGCAGTGCAACAGCATTTTTGGAGGTGGAGGGTG
>NW_023458561.1:61658344-61665305 GCF_013731165.1 Rhagoletis pomonella | reverse complement strand
CACCCTCCACCTCCAAAAATGCTGTTGCACTGCGTTAGGTCAGATTACGTACATACTTTCAAATTCTGACCACTCCTCTCTGCCATAATGTTTGGTAGCCGCAAACTAAAATCTCACAATATCCCTTGCTTTGTAATTGCGCTGCAACACTAAATACTTACAAGTGTTGGCGTTGGATACAAAAACTATGAACTTACAACTTTGAGCTTGTGTAGTATGCGAAATTTTAAACTGTGTTGAATATAGTAACTAGTTGCAAGCAGAGAAAACTCATAGCAAGAAAATGTAACGGTCTATACAAATTCAACGAATTTTCCATTGCCATTTGTGGATATGTGTGTGTGTATAGTTGCACCAATGACGCTACCTATGCACAGTGCAAATTGCGTAAAAGCATAGGAAATAGCATAGGAAATGATTTTATATAATAAAATAAAAATAAAATTCTGAATATTTGCATTACAAATCTAAGTAGTTAAGCTGGTAGCGCGATTTATTTCAATATCTCTTGATTTCGTGGATGCGCTAGTTGTGACAACTCTGCAATTACCCTGCAGGGAAAGCTACTCGTTGAGAACTAGAATACTAAGATGTCAATAGTCCAGCTATGCATTAGCATAGTAGCATCATACCAGCAGAAGGAGGATGAATCGACTCCCGTGAATGAATAAGTACCTATGTATTTTGGTACGGTTTGGTGGTCAATGGCTGAGAGATCCCTGGTTCAAGTCCTCGGGCAGCGAACAATTTCTTGAATCTCTTTTCTTTTAATGTATTTCTTTATTTTTTATTTTTTAATGCATTTTTTATTTATATTTTTTTACTGCCTTATCCTGAGTTTCGCCCGAAAAAATGTTCACCCGAAAATTTGTATTCCGCACATAGTAAATATATGGAAATCAAACGTGAAAAGAGAACCGGTTCGGGGAAAATTAAACTCCCCTGCAAACCAAAGTTCCCGAAATCTTTATGAAATCTTTAGGAGTGTCTCATTTCTGTAAAGACATTTTTACGAATCTTCAAAGAAAAATATAATATGAAGTGGTTGACAAGAACTCGTAAAGAAATTTCGTTCCGAAAAATAAAGAAAATTCTGAAAAAATTCTGCAAGAAATTCTTCACATATCACCATTATTTTCATTGCTTTACCGGTTTTCATGCGAAGTTTCGCAAAAGAATCGAAGTAGACACAATTTATTTCATTTTAGAAAATTCGACAAAAAATCGGATGAGATCTTTACGAATTCTTTAAAATTTCTCTACAATTCAGAGAACTCTGAAAAAATGGTTTGCAGGGTCCATGATAAGGCTGATTGTAATTTTTTCATCTCTTTGTTTTAAAAAGAAAATCAATTTTTTTTTTTTAAACTGAAGCAAATTCCATGGTGTTTAGATTTTTACCAAATAAAATTTAATTTAAAATAATTTACATTAACTTACTTTGAGCACTTCAAAGCGTATTCGAATCTGCGAACTTAGAACCAGAACGAGACACCACAACCAAAATTGATGAGGAAAACAAATAACAGATCGCATAAGTTGTGCGAAATACCAGTTAATTAACCGGTACTTTTACTGATTGGTTTGGCTTTTCACTGCAGGGTATGTACGTACATATCTACATTTGCGGCTTGGCAACTCTGTACCACTGCTGAATAATTTGCATTTTTGGCAACACACAAAGGATATCGCACACATCTACTTTGCCAGATAGTAACATTCGTATAGCGGAATACTCAAGAGTGCGATGCAGTGGAAAACCACTCTGAACACGAATGCAGTTTTATGAGTGATATCTATATATGTATACATAAGTATTTGTATGCATGTATGTGGGTTTACCCTTTGGTATTTGCATAGCGTCGATACTTCTGTGAATTTTTCATGAATTTTGAAAATCTCAAACTGAATGTATTTTTTACGCCTAATCTATGACTGACAGTGTTGGTTCTATGACTTAGGTTTATTTTGCTTTCTGTTAGGGGATACTTAGAGGTAAAAAATTTATGTGTGGGAACTTTGCGCTACTTGTATTTGATGCATTTTTTTAGTCCTTGAAAGCGAGCTTTTGAAACTTTATTGAAAGTAAAAAATTGTAAATTTCGTTTTTTGGAATTTCCTTGAAACTTACAATGACCCAATGCTGCAGTGCCGTCCACATTCTCAATTACTATGTGCCTATCTGCTGCAATATTTCATTCTCTGTCAAAAACAGAGTTAGGCACTACATAGAAAGGCAGAGTTTTTGCTGGTATTTTTGTCGGTCCACAAATGCGGCAAGTGATTAGGCAGGGAAATTTTTTACAACAAATGACGTCTTTAGAAAAAATGGATGGACAGGTTTCTCTTCTGCGTGGGAAAATTTTCTTGGAAACAAAAAGAGTTAACATTATGAAGACATAGTAGGTGACAGGCTGTCAACCTACCATGTCATGAATTGCACTATGCCCATTAAATTGCACCATCTGCATGCTCATTTGTATATATTTCCATCAAATTTAGGCCAGATGAGCGATGGAGAAGGTGAACGATAAAACCAGGAAATTGGAATTGGAAAAATCAAAATTAGTATGCTCTCCAACTGCTCCAACAGCGATATACAGGTTGTCCAAGAAGTAATCTACCAAACTTGTTTCTGCTAATTTCGATGGTGTGACAAATAACCAAACTCATGCACGGGGTCGTAATAGGATAACATTAAGATCAGTTACTTTCAGGCTAGCTCCACTGTAGATTTCGCGTACTTTGTCGTTCACCTAGTAAATGCTCTGTCAGCAATGGACATACATACGTTCGGGGATGTCACAGCCTCTTTAAAATATATAATGGCAATTCTGTATGTTGAAACCTAGCTTTCATAAATGATTTCATTTTAGCATTGCTTGTCTTGCATACCAGGTAACCGTCATATTTAGCCAAACAAGTACGTCCCAAATGTGGATACATCTTAACTTACCTAAAAATAAATGCGCAATAAAGTTAAAACGAATAAAAATAGCTACATCATAAACTTGTTGGCTTCCTTGCTTGCTTCCATATGATCGTAAAAATCGCTGGCGGCCAGGTGCGTTGATTGACAGGTGAACATTTTGATACGAAATGGAAAAGCGAACAACAAGATGAAAACATGAAAAGCAACACAAAAGTCTGCGATAATAATAAAATTATATGCTGTTCATAAAACTTGAACATTTTCACCTCTTTGTTTATAGTAAACAACATGAAAAAACGCTAACAAGCAAACAACGGAAACGAAGTAAAAGTTGCGCACAAATCAAGGAAGTACGAATGTATGAAGAAAAAGAGGAAGCAGTCGCTGAAATAGAATACAGCAGCTACATACAGCAAAGTAGCACGCAGCAGCAAGTAGGGACGTTGAAACATCAGACCAAAGTTATTGAGAGCAAGTTACCGACTATTTGTTGTAATTTATAAACTTTCTCTGAGCTTTGTTAAGCGATTTTATAGCTTTTACTTATTTTCTCGTGCCATCGTTAATGCCGTTAATGCCGAAAACATCCTTCATTTATTTACGGCAATAAAAACTTTGCCTGTTAATGAATAGCTACTACGCTGTGAGCGAGGCCGAATGGTTATGATTTAATAATGGTTGTTTTGCCATGGCGTATACGTAATCATAATTGAAGTTGTTAATTGATGGCAAACAGCTTAAACTTTAATTTGAACCAGAAGCTGTGCATATTATTATCGTCTATAATATCTTGTTAATGTGATGCTAACAGCCTTTACATTCGCATATTAGTTAAGCATCATTTACGTAACGAAAAGAATAATCTTATTTCTCGTTCCATTAAATTGAGAGCTAATGGGTTTTCGGAACGTTAGCAAGGGTGATTACGACTTTTTGGCATTAATAGTGGAAGAAATCGATGTCACAGATGCTTTAGTGGCGTTGAATTACGTATTGCAGTACGACTTGCTTAGGACCTTACTGCCCTTGCCAATTTGGAATTAATGGGTTGACTTGATGAACCTTTGGATATTCTATGTTATACTAAAACGCAGAATACTATGCGTATACGAAAAACACATATTTTCAAATCTGAATAACATGAACATATATATTTCTATAAGGTTTCCTGAAATGGCTCTAACGATTTTGATGACATTTTTTACACAGATAATGGTTTGCATTTTAAGATTATCTATATAGGTATTATCTCCGAGAGGACTGGTATAAGGTCGCCAACTGTTCGAAATTAGTTACAAATTAATTAAAAGCTATTCTAAAAATCTATAATTGAAATGTATTTTTAATAGGGTTTCCACCTGTTTTGATGAATCGCATATTTATTAATTTTTTTGTTTAGCAAATAAAGGTTCAATATTACTCTTCGTGGGTACCAAAAGAAGGTTCTTAAACAATGCATTCTCTATAAACTAAGAGTTATCACTTAGCATATTAGTGTAAAGTTGCCATGATACACACAATTCATCTAAAACATCGCAATGTGGATCAGTGTTGCCGCAAGTGAATTTTTAAGGGAAGCAAAGCGCTTGAAAATTCGAAGTGTTTCGAAGACGACCGAAGTGAAATGTTCCTAAATTGCTGACATCTTCCATATAAAGTATGTTCGAAAATTTTTTTCACATATGGGAGACAATGAGCAACGCCTTCAACAAAAAAAATTCTCAAAAATAAACGCAAATTCTTAGCACAGTATGGTAATAAAATTGAATTGGCTATAAAAGTGTATACCCCAGTTTTTTCTAAAAATTCGATTTCTTGTACACAAGATTTGCAACTTTCAGGTCTACTTGGTTTTCGTTGTAGTATAAATTATATTTTTGTAAAAAATAAATTTAAAAAAATTGTGTTCCTAATTATATGGTTTTTCTGTACATATACATATATATTTTATTAATAAAGAATCTTTTTTTTTATATCTCCTTTTAACAAAAAAGTATTCACATGTTGCATGTTACAGGTACAGGGTAGAACTAATTCTATACACCATAACTCTTAAAATTTTTTTCTAGTATTCCATTTTGTGTCCACTAGTGTTCCATTTTAGTAGTTCACTTTGGCAGAAAAGTTTGATTAAATGGGTTCCGAATTCCGTTACGTTCTTATGAAGTGGAAGAAATGCCAGTAGTGCTGCTCTCTGCCAAATCGCATTCGATTTCTCGAGAAATAGTGTTTGCATCCAAAGAAGTCATGGAATTTTTTCCAGCGAAATTATATGTCATTTCGTTTGCGGGACATTTTCACAGTACAGGAAACGGGCTTAAATAATTATAATTATTTAAAAATATAAAAAGAATACAAAAGTGGCATTTCTACTGGTTTCAAACCGATGCGTACCTTTGTAAATTAGGGCTGTCAATCAATACAAGTGAAAATCGATTGTTCAACGCAAAGTCTGTTGGCGAATTCTGGTCGCTTAAAATCGAAATGATTTTGTCAAAGGGGAAGTGCAGAAGTGTTGGCCATAAAAAGGTTGTGAAAAACTTTGATCGTAGTGAAAACGGCAACGCTGATAAGGATATCAAATGAAAGGTATTGGTGAGAACTTTGGCCCGAAAATATTTTCGATTAGAGTGCCACTCTTTTAGGTAATACAAATTTTTATTTTTTTAATTTCAATCAGCATTTTTCTTGTCGAAATTTGTACTATTAATTTCTACCTACATTTTAAAGTAATAAATTTTTTTACTTCATAAATCCAAACTTTTTTAAATTTATTTCAAAATAGTTTTTTTAAAGCTATCCAAATGACCAGTATTTGATACCCAAACCTTGAAAATTTTAAAAAGTATATGCACTCCGAGCAAAGCTCGGACAACCTGGTACTGTAGAGTTAAGACTCATAAAAAAGTTCTAAAACTTGATTTCCCAACATTTTAATTTTTACACGGACATGTTTCTGGCATAAGGCGGCGAAATGGTCCGACTATGGTGCGTTCACACAGACAGCCGAGCGGCGACGAGCTAGATAAGGTACAAATAAAAAAATATCTATTGGTATAAAAAGGGTTGGTAGGCACTCTGGTCATGATTGTATGTAAGTCATGCAGAGTCCGCAAAAAAATTCAAGAACAGTGTCCAAAGGATGCGTCCGACTAGGCCAAGCATACTTTGAACGCCATCAAATTATAAATTAAGAAAGTTTTATTACATGGCAGTTAAGAAGTGCATGTGCAAAAATTTCATAAATTTAATTAAGGAAATTTTTGCACATGCAGCAGCACACAGTATGCATGTAAGCGCCTGGTGTTACCAATAACGCTTAAACATTTTTTTTTTGATTACCAGTTGTTAGGTGGAAGTTGGCATGCCCGATAATCGGACTCCCAGCGTACTTTGCCCTTTTTACTATTATTTATAAGCCGCTGTTCACGATAAGGTGTGAACGACTGAAGCCCCTTATTGATTCGACATTATCACTGTGGCTTCAGACTTGAAAATTCACTATTGGCCAGATTTTTACTTTCAGAATGGGCTATAAAACTGCGTACCGAAAAAACTTTCTAAAAATTCTGAGGAAAAAGTGTAAAGTTTTGCTGATTTTAATTTGTAATTCTTTGTTCAAATTTTGAAACATGGATTTACATGTTTTTTCCCAATTAAAAAAAAAAAAGTAATTAAAATATATGTATATGGATAAAGTCGAAACTTATGAATATGTGATGACCTTATAACTATGTCACTCACTATAGTGGTTAAGGGTTGGATGAGTTTAAGTCTAGCCGAGTAGACAAAAACTAAATTTTCGGATTTTTGAATAAACACTCAAATTCTAGGCTTAGGAACCTCCATTTTTAATTGGGACTTACTTTGCAGGCCCAGCCACGGAGTTTCCATTAAACAAAACAATTTTAGTAGTTTTACCATAAGAGTTACAAAACTTGAAAATGTTTAAGTGGATTTTCAATTTGAACCGAACCAAACTATTTGTTGGAGTGGTTTCCGGGTTGGGTTTTGGTATTTCAACACATA
>NW_023458561.1:61653334-61658244 GCF_013731165.1 Rhagoletis pomonella | reverse complement strand
ATTTGTTGGAGTGGTTTCCGGGTTGGGTTTTGGTATTTCAACACATAAATTGTTGGGTTCAAAGCCCGAAAAAAGCGGCAATTAGCGATGAAAGATACACGTCTGCTGCATTTTTAATCACACAATTAAAAATAAAAACTAATTATTGACACAATAGGCATTAATTTTCTGCTTCAATACAATTAGAGTATGTAAATTCAACATTAATCAATCAACGTACCAGCACAGATTCTGCGGTGTCGAAATTCTTTGAGCAAAAAAATTAAAAAATTATGAAATTGAGATGGAAGCAGAAAAAGACGTGCATCTGTAGGCAAGTGCGGGCAAATGTGCGGAGAGTACTTGCTTATTTGCGCATAACTATGTTTGAGCTTTTTTTTAAGGAAAACTCATAGATAAGTCAACACATTTATACAGATACATATGTATAAAAATTAAGTAAAGAGAAATCTCAAGGTTTGTGAAAGAATCCACACTCAGCAGCAAGCACTTGGAAAAGCAAAGGTGGACCTTAGTAAGCAAAGAGTCAAACAACCAGCTGGCATAAGTTGTAAAAGGAGTGAAAATTTCAAAAAAAAAACACACACACTTTTAAATCCATGACCTTTCTTGTTAATTTTTTTTTAAAAACATCATCATATACATTCACACGCACATACAAATGCTTATTTGTATTTATATTTACTTTAAACTCAAAAGCTATAAACAGAATGGGTCTATTTCGACGCGGCACACATCATCGATAAACGAAACACAAATGGTGTGCGCAACCACTTACATCCCACCCACCGCCACAGCGGATGGTTGTTTGCTGGCGGCCTCAGAAGTTGGCGGGCGTGGTGCTGCTACATATTGTTACGAGTACGAATACTGTGCCGCCGCCATGCTCCATTGAGGCGAAAGATGCGCCAGATTGGCGATGTGCTGGCGGCAACATGTGATGAGGGCAAACGTCGATTATATTAGGTACTTATGTATATATATATATATGTATATTTACATATGAATGTACTTTTGTAACGCTGTGAGATATAGCTTTTGAAAATTTTACACCGGAGATGTATTAGAAAGTGAAAACAAAATCACTTTTATGATAGTCATCTAGCTGGTGGCCCTGTCGGCGCGCAAATGGGCGCTCTTGTCTGAATGGCTCTGACGTCAGCAATCAGTTGTTTCGTTTATGGCGCTGAGGTAATTAAAACAAAAAAAAAATATGAATAAATAAACAAGAATATGTATAAGCACAAAAACATGCCATATTATCGGAGGTGTGCCTGTAACCTGCTATGGCTACGCACTTTAGTTTTGTAACTAAAAAAAAAAAATGAGGCACCTTTTTACCGAAGAACTCAAAACATCCACCAATTTGAATTACTTTTGCAAAAATTGGATCTCAAAAATGCGTTCGCTTCACACAAAAAACAAAACCATGCATACCTCTCATAAAAAAAAAAAAAAATCTTTTAAATGGTTCAGTAATTTGCAGCCTAACCCTTAAATTGTGTAAATGGGTACAACGTCCATTTAAATATTTTTATACAACTGTATAGACTAAAATCAGACTTCTATAACTCGGTTTTATATAACGCAAACAGAGGAGAGAGACAGGGAAATTTGTGTCAATTCTGCTTCCGTAACTTATACTTCAAAAACTCAGGTTTGTTTACATTTTTTTTTAGGTTAGGTTAGGTTATGCTGTTTGCCAGGCTGGCTAGTTAAGGTCTCACAAGGTTTGCAACCAATGAGTCGTTGCTAAACCACAAAACCTAGTTGGAATTCGTGCGTTTCTACCAAGAAATACCCATCGACTGTCCTACAAGAAGTTTTCCTATCCTATCTTCCTGGCGGTATATGAAAAAATTCTTGTTATAGAAGAATTGGTATGTCCGTCGTTAGTGAGGCATATAGAAGAACACCCTCTTTGACTGGGTCTTCACCTATTATCAAGTCGGTCTTTGAATAGGTAGTATATGAAAGTAGAGCCTTAATGGCCTTCATTCCATTCCGTCGTGATTAAATCAGCTGCGGAGGTAGGGGTTCGTGACGATATAAAGTTACAGCATTTCTAAAGGCTTCTAAACTTTTAAAGGACGCTGTCCACTCAGCACAATGGCAGAATATAAAATAGGTGCTTAGCTATTTGCGGAAGTTTCATTGACCGTCCGCAGTAAGCCGATAGCCAGATTTTATACGTCGAGTTTTTCGTACGGCGCTCGGTGTGCCGACTATAAACCTCTCAGTTCAGGAGAGTCCACCGGCTTGCGCTTTTAGGGCTTTTATTGGCTATCGGAGTAGATATTTGCCATTCTAATCAGCATGAACGTAACGTCTATTCCATGCGATGTTTGCGGAATTTCTATTGTAGAAGCTGCCGTTCTCTCTTTCACCATTCTCTCTCTCACCAAGGAGCTGCTCAGTATAAGTGGCTAACCTCAGTGTGAATCGCAATCAACTGAGTTTTGAATGCTCGTTAGAATTAAAATAAAAGTTTTTGGTTTAAAGTGACCATTTTCTGTACCAACACTTCTCAGCTGCGACTCTCTCAATAAATAATAAATGTAACTAAAAATATGCTTCGTCTGCAAAGGAACATGACTCGGCCCTTATATAAATGTCTTAAAATTGTACTCAAAAGTTTTAATTTTTTTTAATTTAATATAGCCTAGAGCCACTAGGAAGTAGAGCGGTCAATGCCCTTCTTAGAGGTTAAGGTACCTTAAACGGGGTCAAGTATTTTCAAGAAGCAGTCAGCCATTCTTTGTCCTAGCTAACGTCCTTATTGTTACTACTGCTTTGGCAGGTTACTGTCTACTGTCATCTTTAATACTCAAAATAATATATATCCCTTCGGAATACCCTAAGCGCATATCTGACAAAATGTCACTTTTCTCCCAGCTGCAAGTCATTGAAATAATTTGAAGTTAATTTTTACTGTTACTATGCTCGAGGCAAGAAGAAGATTAGCTGCTGTTGACCTTTTATTTAATTTCTTTTTTTTTAATTTTTTTCTTCGTTTTTTCCAGCTACACAGAGTTCATTTTCACACGATTGCATATAAGGGTGGTCCAAAATGCAATTAAAAAAATTAGGTCAGAATTTGTATGCTCTCACCCCTTTTATTTTGAAATCAAAAAATATTTAGAGGTCGCTCATAGCGCTCAAAGCTTTCCATGTGAAAATCAATATCGGAGAACTCTGTGTCTCTTCAGGAGATTCCCAATAATAATACACAATTATTTATTTAACTATCTTTTCATAGTAACTATATTTTATGGGTCCGCTCAAAACCCCCAGAAAATGCCAGAAAATGCAAGGGGGGATAAATAAAAAATCAGTAATATTCAATAGTGGTTAAATAAACAATTGGGTGTTGTTATAATAAATCTCCTGAAGAGGAGTTTTCCAATCGCAAAATATTGGTTCTATACCATTTCTACGAAAAGTTGTTTTTTGTTTCATATAAAATACATGGAAAACTTTGAGCGACCTCTAAATAGTTTTTGAATTTCATAATAAAAAATAGGTGTGTATTTTTTTCGATATATGTAGAACAATCCTAGGGGGTGAGAGCATTAAAATTCCGACTTTACTAATATTGGACCACCCTATTACAAATAAATAACTAGAAGCCCGTTTTATTTATATGAAAACGGAAGCAATAATGAAAAATGCTTGCTGTTTTTTTTAAATGAAGCGCACTGCACTCAAAGAAAGCAACGCACAGTTTACTAAGCCCCATCTACGGTCAAAGGGCGGGACTCTGAAGAAGCGCCATTGTGTTAATTTTCTCATTCTTTAACATATAATGAAACAAACAAAAAAATAGAGGAAGAAGTCAACACAAAAGCTTAACCGCAAGCAAAGCTAGAGCACACTACAATAACAACAACAGCAACAACAAAAACGGCGAAAGTCGTAGCAGCAGCAGCAACTGGAGCAGCAGCAGGGGTAAAGAGCAAAAAACAGATAAAAGAAAGAAAAAGAAACCAAACAAATGGAAAACTGATATTGTGTTGGTTGGCGCACTCTTTGTGAAGTGCCCTCAAGTACATAATTACCCACAAACTCAATCGCTCAAAACGAGGCACGCACGACAACCTCAGCTGGATATTCCTACCGAATAAATAGAATATGAAATTTAAACTCAAGTAAACGTGAAATAGTCCCCGCCATCAGACGTTTGCACTGTTGCTGCATTCACTGTTGTAGATATATATTTGTAGTTATTGTCGCTACATATTGTTGTGGAGACTGCTTGCTGTGTGCCATTGTCATTGCTGCTAAACTCGATGTCAACAGCGTACAAATAAAACTGACAGACAAGTGCAAAAGAGCAACGGCAAAATATGCGAACAAATGAGTATTACTTATGTACATACGTAGAGGCAGGAAATTGTGAAATGGGATTTTTTCCTGTGTTTAAAATTTTTTGTTTTATGATGCACTCTGGTTGAATTTTTAAAGTATTTTTTTTATTTACGAGTTTGAAAAACTGCATACTTCCTGTAGTGATGCCAATGAAAATTGTTAGGAAATTCTGATGACAGGCTGAGAAATTTCTTCCTACGTGGTCAGGTTAGGTTGAAATCACTATCTGTCAATTACACTGTAGGAACGCTAAAATGACTACGAATCTGTTTACCACTTTTTTAGATCAGGCCATTTTGCCAAGAAACTTTCATTTTAATCTTACATTTTTAGTGAAAAAAGCTTTGTAAAAATCAAACTGTGGCATAGAAAATGTTACTCATACGCTATGTATGCACGAGTATGGCCATTACGTGTGAGTACGGTGACCAGATTTCTGTGGACGAAAATCAGAGTATTTCCACTGCATCGAATTCGAACAAACAATTTTGTTTTTAGGATAAATAAACATAACATCTTTTAGTGCAGTTTTATTTAAAACA
>NW_023458561.1:61653156-61653324 GCF_013731165.1 Rhagoletis pomonella | reverse complement strand
TTTGTTGTTTCCGAAATACTCCACTCAAACGCCAATCTCCCTCAAGTGCAGGCATCTATGTCAAGCAAATTAATTTGTTTGCTTGCACTAAACATATTCACACACGCACAGACATATTCCCAACATTTGCTGGTTTCATTCATCTTTTTCTCACAAAGTATGCTGATC
>NW_023458561.1:61636325-61653056 GCF_013731165.1 Rhagoletis pomonella | reverse complement strand
ACATTTAAGCTACATACAGTGACTCACAGAAGTAATTAGCACCGATTTTTTTACGTACTCAAAATGTTTTTCATGGTAATTTTTTATCGTTGATTTTTTATAAAAATATAGCTCGTTTTACAGTAAAAACTATTTAAATCAATAATTTAAGCTTTGGAGAAAACTTAGCAAATATTCATAAAAATGTCAAACTCTTTAAGCCAAATTTAGAAAAAACTCGATTAGGACTTCAATTTGAATACATCAAACCTCAAGTACTAAGTTGCCAAAAAATGTCGTTTATTTTTGATATATTCTTTTTTTTTATGGTTTTCTTCCATATACATATGTACATGATTTCTGTGAGTCACTGTAAAAATACATATTTGGTATCGGTATGCACAAAAAAAAAAAATGGAGGTTCTATTTTTAGAATTTAAAATTAAAAAAGCGGTTCATATTTTTATCTACATACTTATTATTGTACGTTATTCATATTGAATGGTTCGATTACAATCAGCAGAAGTAAGAGCAGCGAAGAAGGTTGAACCAAAAGTAATAAAGATGATGACGTAAAAGTCATTACAGCAGTTGAGAGAGCCTCGAGCGCTTATATATAACACATATTATCCATTCCTCTTCAGCTTCGTCTTCTCCCAACGCATGGTTTGGTTTTTGTTTATTTTTCTGGCCAATTTCTTCTGTTATATTTTGAGAAAGCAATTTCTTTGGTAGAGCGTATTTTTCGCAAACTGAATAAATAAAAAAATTTGGTAAAATACAGTTAAAGTGCAGTTAGACGTAGCAATTCGCTTTTTCTACGCATTCCGTTGTCAGAAAGCGCAAGAGAAATTTTTCTTTCCTTTGTAAATACTCAAAAACCCTTTTTTATTCATTTTACAGCAATAAAACACACTATGGAATGACAATCAGTTAACCTGATAGCCAGGCTAGTATGAACAGCAACATAGTCAAATTTTCAAACCATTAATATTTTTTGGTACCCGTAAAAATGTCTAGCAACGCAGGCGAAATTGGAATTTCTTGCTTTTCACGTCTAAACTGACAAAGCGTAGTATGAGAAAGTTCGATTTTCGGAAACTTAAACTGCTTTCAAAAGTCACTTTAAATGCAAGGTGTAACTGATCCTGCAATAACTTTTGGAAATTCTTCAGTTTCAAAACTACTTGCACTTGCCACATCTAATGACTACTTAAGAACAGGTGCAATCAGGCGGTACTAATTTCCATTGGAATTATAAAGTCTATTATTTTTTAAGACGTCCACCAAAATATTTCCAAAACATATTAAGATTTAGGTGAGCTGGACCAATTTCAAAATAGCTCCAAAAATGGAGTTTTTTATGAATAACAAGTAAGAAAGTCTAAGTTCGGGCGGAGCCGAACATTAAATACCCGGCGCAAGTATTAAATATATGGTTTCCACCTTTCCGAAAGCTACCGCTACATGATAAGCCGGGGTGTATACATTTTAAGTAAATTAGCGTCCTTCAATTTCGAAATATAGAAATTTCAAGCATTTCTGAAATTTACCTTTATATGAAAAGCGGCCGTAATTTTAGTCCGATTTCAACAATTTTCAATGGTTTGCTTTTATGTGGCAAGCACAATAACCATACCGAGTTTGGTACAAATTGCTAGAACGGTTAGCGAGATACATATATGTGATCACAAGTGGGCGGTGCCACGCCCATTTTCCAAAATTTTATCATAAACGTATTTCTTGGTAAAGAATTGTTGCAACCATCAATTTTGAATAAATTGGCTTTAATATTTACTGATTTATCGAAGATTTTGTATTTCTCGAAATTACCGTTATATGATCCCATATGGGCGTGGTTATTGTCCGATTTTTAAAATTTTCGGCCATTTAGTATGCTGTACCAAGGCCAACAACTGTGCCAAGTTTTAAAGAAATTGGTGCAGCGGTTACCAAGATATACACATGTAACCATAAGGGGGCGTGGCTACGCCCATTTTCCAAAAATTTACAATATTCATGTTTTCCATCTGAAACTGATTGTATATATCAATTGTGCACAAGTGCGCTCGGGTATAAAAATAGTTTCTTAAAATGTTTTTTTTTTTTTAAATCCCCTCAAATGACAAAACGGGTTAAGCTTAAAAAATTTCCATAAAAATATTTAAAAAAAAAAAAAAAAATTTTAACGGAATCGTAATGATGAGATTTTTTATGCTGTTTTTTAACTTTTTTAAAGATTGGTATAAGAACAATTTGAATAGCTCTTCAGATTTAGACTTAAGAGGTGTCGGTGGAAAGGTATTTTCTCACCCTTTTTATTTTTTTGCTAATAAACTCCTTCAAAGGATGAAAGAGAAAGGTAGGATGAACGAACTTCATTCAAAGTTGAATTAAGATGTGTTGGTATTCGAAAGAAGAAGATGGGACACGAATGACTTTTTTTTTTTGCCAGAAATAAAAACAGTGTGAAAATACCTTTCCACTGAGATCCCATAAGTCTAAATCAGAACATTTTTGGCCAAGTTATTCAAGTTTTTCGTAAACCAATCTTTGAAAAAAGTAAAAAAAAACAGCATCAAAAATCTCATTCTTACGATTCCGTTGAAAAGATTTTTAAATATTTTTATGCAGATTTTTTAAGCTTAATTTGTTTTGTCATCTGAGGGGACTTTTTTCAAAAAGTTCAGTACGAAACTATTTTTATTCATAAAAAACTCCATTTTTGGAGGTATTTTCAAATCGGTCCAGCTCACTTAAATCTTAATATTTTTCCCAAATATTTTGGTGAACGTCTTAAAATATAATAAATTTTGTAATCCCGGCGGAAAAACCGCAACTTTTTTTTGGTGATGCAGTCTAATGTATATAATAAATACATATTTACGCAAACATTTTCAGTTGACTGGTCATAAATAATTTGCGAATATTCAACTGTTCACTTCAAACAATCGAGTAATAATAAAAGATATAAATAAACAAAAAAAGGCAATAACAACAAAAACAGGTAACATTTTTTTACAAAAATATTACTGCCTCTATCCAAATATTAGAACATTATGCCCAATACATTGCTTAGCTTCATTAAATTCAACCGGTTTTCTATTTTTTTTATCAGTTTATTTAAATACATTACAGTTTAGTGGTTGACAATTTCTGTATAAATCATCTTTGTTGTTAAAACTCTTTGCTAGTGAAGCAGATAGTTTAAGCCCTCAGCATTTTCCAACAAGTTTTGAAACCAATACAAATTTTCCTGAAGATGCAAAAAAAAAGAAAAACAAGAACCAAAAAATTTTAAATTTTAGAAACTCCCCTTGAAAACCAAAAAAAAAGTCGAAATTTGTCTTCAGCTTAATATTAACCTTATCCTCGGCTTTAGTCTTCGTTTTTGTCCTCTTATTCGTTTTCATCTTCAAATACGTTTCCGCAATCGTCCTCGTCTTCGAATTCGTGATCAAATATTCGTAATCGTATTCTTGTTCGTATTCGTTGTAGAACTTGTTTCCGTAATTGTCCTCGTATTCGTGATCATATTCGTCCTCGTATTCATGTTCGCCTTTAGTTTGCCTTGATATTCGCATTTGTCTTAGACTTAGTGTTCGTGATCGTATTCGTATATATCTTAGTGCTCGTTATCGTTTATGTCTTCGAAGCAAAGAAAAAAAAAATGCTAAAAGCAACAAACTTTGAAACCGGAAAATAGATTTCCAATGATGTTTTTGGTGTCAACATCGGTCCAAAGTGTATGTTAAAATTATTCTAAAAAATCTTAATGAAAAGCTCTAAATTTTTCCGAAAGTTTGTTGAATTTATTTTAAATATTGCAAAAATTGTGAAACTTGTATTTATACAGCATTTGCTAGAGAATAGACCATTTAAAAAGAAGATGAATATCTCTCAAACAATTTTTTTTTTTTAATGCCGACACGAAATTACGTTTCTTGTTGTGTTAAAACACAGGAAAATAATATATAATTAAAACCAAATAATAAAGAAATTAATGGTCAACTTGTTCTATCACCTCTATTGCACACTGTATTTTTTTATTAACACCTGTATTTGTATGTGTTAGGTTATATGTGTTAGGGCATATACATACAAACTTGTTTCAATAACCATTTGTTTTTGTTTGCCTGAGAAATTTGTGTGAAATGATTCACCTGCACAGCTATGTATAATATGTATGTATGTACTTTGTTCTTTGTGTACTCATATTTCGACTTGCCAATAATTACTTAAATATTTATGAAGTTTATACATACATATGTACATCTGCACTTCTCAACAATTCTCTATTGATTTTTCGTTGTGTGTTTATAAAAAAAGCTATTAATTATTTAACTATATTTATTTATTAAGAAGTAATAAGTATTTAATTTCCAGTTGGTTATGGAGCACATACTACATACATACATATATATTTAGTTATAAATAGCTTTGTACAATATATGCTTTCTTGTGGATTGTAGTTTACTTTCAATGGAGCAATGCTTCTTATTATTTGTTTTTGGTTTTGGGTGCGCACTCAGATGCCAGCGCTAGAAGAATCTAAATTTCGATACTGAAAGTTTGTACAAATAGCTTAATTTTGCTATAAGTAAGAAACCACTAGGGGATTTGGTGGATTGACAGAAGGGCGATCCTTGCACTTTGTACTTCCACCAAATCTAAGCTAGAGAGCTTAGAGCTTTCGGGTCACGCGCGTAGGTTCGCCGATCAGAATAGTAAAAATAATCGATAATTACATGCTGAAAGGTGTGGAGTTCAAAAAACTAACGATTTGAGCGAAACTTGAGGTAGTGGGGGAGCTCAGAAATCTTTCAGAAATACTGTGGTTCGGGTTTTCTAAGCTGAACATTTGTTGAAGACCAAAAATAGTATCTGAAAAAGAAAAACTCTAAAAAGAGAGCTATTCTGATAAGGGCTGATAAATGTTTACAAAGAGAGCTGAAACTGCAGAAGCTGTTTCCCTAAAGTTCTTTAGAAGGACTTATAAACAAAATATACTAAACTATTGCATAGAATGAGACCCATTCCAAGCACTTCGTTGTGATATGTGTTTAACTTGCAAAGAAAAAAATGGCAAAATCCCGCTAAGTATTTACATATATGGAATATCTAAAAAAATATTGCCCATACAACTAAATTATATGACAACAAAAGATGAAATATTTCATTGTATATTGTACCTACATATCTTATAATCTCCTTGTATTGTCTCTAAGACTCTCTAAAAAAATTATCTAGATTCGGATTGCTGCCGAGAATTATGCTGAATATGTAGCCATAATGAGATTGCTAAGAGCAAACCTCTTTTGTATAAACATGTATAGGCAGGTAGATATTTAGGCTGAATCGAATATCAATTATACACAGACAACAACTGCAAAAATAACTACAACAAAAACATTAATTTTATTGGCCAATTTTTACACAAAACTATCGAACTTCTCTGCGCCAATTAAAAGTGGATTTTGAAATAAAAGAAGATGGACAAATAAGTCATAAATATACACAGAAGCGAGCAGATAAACTTAGTTCCACGAATCAGTGAACATAAGAAAATTAACAGCGACGAACATTTTTAAGAAAAAATTTAGAAAATTGCTAAAAATAATATTGAATAATTTCACGCCATGACGCGTAAAAGGAAATGTAAATTAATGGCAAACCCAAAGAGAATAAACCAACTCACAGCAAATGTAATAAAAAATGAATTATAAACAAAATAAATATGCAAATAATGTAAATATTTAAATGACTCAATCCCAAGTGGATATTCACAGCGTGTGGCCAAACAAAAAAAATATTACATAAAAGATTATGTGGAACAATAAAATGGTGGTGATGATGATGATGATGATGAAGAAGTTGACGCTGATGACACTTATGTTGCTGATAATGCGAACGATTATGGAGCCACAGCATAGATATAAAACTGTGTACATGTGTATATTATTTAGTTTACAAGTAAATCCCACAATAAAAGCTGTTGCTGCTTTAATATTCATCTGGCTGTGCGTGGGGCCAATGCAAAGGGATGCTGGCGACTTGCCCGCCAAAGCTAGAGGACACTATGGCGACAGTCAGCCGCACACGCAATTACTGAGTCAAGTGTAAGCATTGGGCAATAAAAACTACAATATAAAAAAATGTGTACATATAAAAAAAAAATAATAATAAATAAATAAAAAACTGCTAAACAACCAACTGTTGCTCGGCCTCGGTTACTCAGTTACAGCGCCTAAATTTATGCTTATCGCTATGGAGCTGGGTTTATGAAAAAAAAAACTTATTTAAATGGCGCATATTAATTCGTGCAGTTATGTACATATGTATATATACGCGTAACTGCGTAGTTATTTACTGAGTCTGTTACGAGAACAATATGCTAACCTAAACTTTATAGCAGCCCGAGTGTCTGAAGAGTGGCGATATTTACATATGTACATATGTATGTATCTGTGTTCGTATGGAATAGTAGCTTATGTCTTTAACGCCTCGGCGCCAGTGAGCCATTCGCAATCGTATGCTACGAATGCCGCATTATACTAAAGCCAGCCTTTCGGCATAAGCTACTATTCCAAACGAACACAGATATGTACATATGTATGAATTAATGCACATTTAAGTTTCAGAGCTTTAATTAAGGAGTGCTATTCTAAGAAGAATCTAAAAAATAAATTTTAATATGCATTACAGCATTGATGTTGCCTTTGGTTTAAGAAGGATTTGCCATCTATTTAAATACTCAAAATTAGTCGCATTAGTGAAGTGCGCATAATATTAAAATAAGAGTCTCATGAACAAATATTTCCGTTGCTTTGATATGAAAATATTTTCGAATAGGGTTACCAACTTCAAATAATTAATTTTCTTGAATTTTTAATTTATTGACATTTTGAAAATCAAAACACATTTTTGGAAAGGGTTGCCAACTACACTTAATAAAATAAAACTCATTAAGCAAAATTTTAAGTGCTAGAAAACTTAATTCCTATAGAATTTTTGGTAGGATCACCAGCTATAACACGAAAAAACTAGGAACTTATAATATCAAAAAATTGTATTTCAAAAGAGTTATTTTTCGATATAAAAAAGTTAAGAGCAGGTACGGTAACGGTTATGATCTTGATAATAAAAATCATTATTTAACCGTTAAAATTAGATTTCTATTTTCCCGTTATTATGTTCAGATTATTTTTGGGATCAAGAATAACCGTTATTTTAGGATTTATTTCAATCTATTTTTGATTGTTATTTCAGAAAAATGGATGGAAAAGTAGTATCGACTTTTTTTGTTAGTGAAGTGATGCACCCTAATGTACATACATATACATATGAATAACTAGTTCCTTTTGCCTTTTTGAGAAAATTTCCGTTTGATTTTATCAGTAAGAATATAAATTGTTTTTGGTAAAACTTACTTGTTTTATAAAAAAAAAGTCGCAGTGCTATAAAAAAGATAATTAACGGAGTTAGTTAAGTAAAGAAATATTTTTGAGCAAGGTTGCCACCTAAAGATAGAAACTACTAACGCTCCTTAATTAAAAGCTTATTCAAGAGCATTGAGTTTTGGAGTGCATAGTCATAGTTGGGTATAGGAAGAAGAAGGTTATCTGAAGTACCACTTTAGCGAGACGAAATGGTCATCTTTGTCGCCATGTGGCCTATTTTCACACAAAGGTCAACAAAAAGGCTGCTCACTTATTCAAATGTTTTTGCATTTTAAAATAAAGTGCTTTCCATTAATTTAAGCCACTTGAAAGCGTCTTTGAAATCATTCTGCGTCATTAGTTTGACAAGACAATTTGAGAAATGTGAAACTATATTGGAATGTGGTATGTCATGCCAAAGAATATGTACACAGACGTGTGTATGAAAAATTGTTTTGTGTGAAAATTTTGTTGCTATTTATTACATATTCACACTGAAATAAGATAAATGACCACATCAAGCAGACGCTTCATTTATTTTATTTATAGTTCAGTGCAATTTTTATTGTCTCTCTACTAACAGACTACGTCACTACGTCATACAACATTCTTTTATTATGTAGGTATGTATATTTGGACATGCGATTATGATTTCTGTTGGAAAAATTGGAGTAGTAGGCATGCTAAATATTAAAAGTCACACCGCTAGAAATAAATGAATAAGACGTGGAATTAGTTTCATTGACATTATCTATAATATCACTTTCATTTTCATTTCATATCTAATAGAGGCACACAGACGTTGAGCGTTTTTCCTACGGGGACCTACGTTTTTGCACACATACATTCTGTTTGTTGAATTTAAGTTATTTATTTATTTCATGTTTAACTTAATTTTGCTTTGGCTCGTTTTGGACAGCTCCATTTCGTCACTCAACTGGTTGTTATAGAGTCTAGACACACATTCATACATTGTGATCTGCGGTTCTAAAACCAATTTACTGTTTACACACTTTTTTCTTTGTTAAGCTCTGTGAATTGTTCGAGAGCGTGTTGGGGCGGTAGTATGAGTATTAGGGTGGTCCAAAAACAGTAAAGTCGGAATTGTAATGCTCTCGCCCCTAGGATTCTTCTATATCGAAAAAAATATAATATTCTTATATGAATATATTCTATATATGAATTTTTCGGGGTTTTTATGGATTTTTGGCGGACCTATAAATTGTAGTTGCGATGAAAAAATGGTTAAATAAATAATTTAGCATTATTATTGGGAATCTGCTGCAGAGAAACAGAGTTCTCCGGTAGAAAAATATTGATTTTTAAGAATTCTATACAATTTCTATGAAAAGTGGTTTTTCCCCATAAAAAATATATGGAAAATTTTGGACGCTTTGAGCGACCTCTACTATAATACTTTTTGATTTTAAAATAAAAAAATAGAGGTATATTTTTTTCGGTATTCCGACTTTACTTTTTCACGTGTATTTTTGGACCACCCTAATGAGTATGTTCCATATGTACAGCCAACAATGTGACAATGTGTGCACAGATATCAAAACCTTTTGTTTGTAGTGTTTTTATTTTGTTTTTTTCTTGTATCCCAACGCTATGGCTCATCAATTTTCACTTGTGCGAAAATGTGTTGACTCTTTGGATCTTTCAATCATTCTTCATACTCCAACCTCGCCAGTAGGTTGGGGATATTGATGCTCTGGAGGCAGTGAAATAAATAAACACATGGGCAAGTAAGGAGTTTGTTTTGTTTGTTTGATTTTGGTATATGACCCGCGCTCCCTAACGTTTTTTTATGTGACTCGTCATTCGAGCAATGATTGCTGTTGGAGGAAGTGAGGGCGCATAAGATTTAACTTGTTGAATGATATTTCGTTTTGTGGGTGCTGTTTTGAGTGATTGCTTACTCAGATAGGCGCTTTATTTAATGTAGGGAATTTTGGTATTGTCTTTTTATATAACTATGTACATATGTATGTATTAGGACGATCCTTACAATATCAACATCTAAATTTTGTATGAGGCACCCTTTTAATTGGTTCTACGTACAAAATGAAGACACCCACGAAAACTGAAAATTTCAAAATAATTTTTTGGAAGCATTTTTCGGGGTCTTGAACGTTCTAAGCTTCATTTGTATGTTAGCTTTGATGTTTTTTTGGATGCCTTAAAAATAGTTAATATTTTTAGCAAAAATGTTCCTTTTCGTTTTGTTAAAAAAATATTAGATACCAAGGCAAATTCATATAAGGTGGCAGCAGTAGTACCAAAACAAAAAACATACACTCACACAAATGTAAAATTTCAGCTTTTCTGCCCTAAAGGTGCGAGAGGGATAGAAAATTGAAATGCTCTACTTTGTCACTCGCTCCCTTCAGCAGAATATATAATTTTGAAATTTGCATACCAAGGAAAATCAAATCCGCTGTTCTAGTAACACCACCTTATATGAATTCGCCTTGTCTGGTATGTACATTTTTTAATTTATTTTGCTCTAAAAACGAAAAGCCAAACAATACTCGATATGTTTTACTAAAAATAATAACTTGAGCCAATATTTCACTATATTTTATTTTTATTTTTATCATAAAATGCATGCATGTGTGACTCTACCAGAATTCTTATATTTTATGTGATTTTCTATTTATATATAAAGGTGTGTACTCTTCATGAGTTATGTAGCTTTTTACTTGTTGATGGTAATTGAGAGGAGCAGTATTGTTTTCAAAATACGTAGGTTACTGACTTATCAAACTGTCCTCATATTCAGAAGGCAGCCTATAAAAACGCTTGTCGATAAGGGCGCTACAATCTTCTACTATAGTCAATGTTATTTCGTATTTAATATGTTTAATTAATGAGTAATAATTTTGTATTTATAGATGAGCGTCATTTAAATGAAGATTACGAATACATAATCGGTGAAGTGGCGCTCTGATTTCTAGAAAATATTATGTACGCTTGTGATAGTGATAACCTCTTCGAATGCGGTTCAATACAGAATATTGCTACTTGATGATATAGAAATAATAAAATTGCCAGCGTATGTACATATGTATATGTATGTCTATATACTACATTTGTACGTAGGCCGGTAACTACAGATTCGTACATACTTGTGTACTTATGTAGGTTCGTATGCATAATTTTGCACACATTCTCGTGGAAAAAGGACCAAGAAACTTAATACTTTGTACATTAGGGTGGTCCAAAAATGCATGTGAAAAAGTAAAGTCGGAATTTTTATTCTCTCACCCCCTAGGATTGTTCTATACCAAAAAAATATACCCAAATTTTTTATTTTGCAATCAAAAAATATTTAGAGGTCGCTCAAAGTGCCTAAAGTTTTCTATGTGTTTTATATGGGGGAAAAAACAGTTTTCTTAGAAGTGGAATAGAATTGTTAAAAATCAATATTTTTATATCCGAAAACCCTGCTTCTCTGCAGGGGATTCCCAGTTATAATACCCAACCATTTTTACATCGCAACTATAATTTATAGGTCCGCCCCGAACCCCGAATTTTAATTGTTTATTATTGTTGTAGGTATCCTGAAGAGAACCAGAGTTTTCCGATCGCAAAATATTGCTCGTCAAGAATTCTATACCTTTTCTCCGATAAGTTTTTTTTCCTCATATAAAAATACATGGAAAATTTTGAGCGCTTTGAGCGACCTCTAAATATTTTTTGATTTCAAAATAAAAAATAGGGGTATACTTTTTTCGATATAGAACAATCCTAGGGGGTGAGAGCATTACAATGCCGACTTTACTGTTTTTAGACCACCCTAATGACATATGCATTTTGAATGTGTGTTGAAAGTACATGAATATCTACATAAATATGAATGTGTGTATAAAAATATAAGTAGATATATAATTATATACAACGCACATACAAACATCTAGTACATATTTATGCACATAAATGCGAATATTCTCTTTTGCGTTTTATTGAAATGCCATCAGCGCAGTAGTGCTGTGGCTTTAATTGAGCCAATTATTTGCCTTTTTATTGAATTCCCTCTTCGTAAGATATGCTTGCATACATGTACACATATACATATGTAAATATGTATGTGTATATTTTCTGCTAAAAATTTAAGCAAAAAGTCAGTTATAATATTGATTAAATTTCTGCATATGCGAATCTATTTGACAAATTTATTAAATTTGTCCAAAAATAACCAACGGTAAATTAGAATAGATGACATATTTGTTTTAGTGGCAAGAATAAATTGGGGTCAGTATTGAAAATTGGCCGGTTCGAGTATCTGAAGTGTAGAATTTTAATATCAGAAACTAACAACATACATACATATCTCGGCTCTTCATTAAAGCGGGATATCTGCTCATTTTCGTTCTTGAAGCTACTACAGAAGTAGTTATAGGCGATGCCAAGCATTATGGCGTTGTTGGGGCCAACCGTCCAACCGCTACTAGCCTCGCAACGTCAGTTATGAGTTTTCCTAATAACTTTTGACTTCTTTAAGGGTTAAGGGTTTTATAGGAGTCACATTAGTTTGGTTAAACGGCAGCTGGACTACATGCGCCACTTTAATTCGAGCTAACTATTCATTTTGCTTAACCCTTTTCGGTAACGTGAGCCCGCAATTAAAAATATACACGACGAAATATAATTTTACTTAGAATAAGGAAATGGAAAAAACTGTTGTTTACATCTCAATTTCGTAAAAAAATTTGTCTAAAAAATTTTCTCCCCCGTATAAAATTTTATTTCTGTTTGGATAATTTTTTCTGCCTTCAGTAACAATATTCTTGTTTAAGAAATGCTGCTTTCCTAAAAAATTTTGTTTTTGAGATAAAATAAATATTTTCAAATTTTTTTTCCTAAAAATTGCTGTTTTTCCTAAATATTCTTCTTTTAAAAAAAAATGTATCTCAAGAACTTTTTTCTTAGTAAATTTTTTCTATAAATTCGATTTTTATACACATGTTTTTTTCTAAAAAAAATATTATTTTACATAATTGGTTTTCTATTTTTTTCTAATTTGTGAAATTTTTTTAGTTTTTGTATAGATATGTATTTTTCTCTTAAATTGCATGCACAATTAAGAATAATCACGCATTTTATAAAAACATAAGCTGGGGTCGCTGTGTCGAATCGAGTAAACCATTAAGAGTAAACAGTTACCAAAATAACTGTAACAGTAATTTATCGAGTTCGATAATCTGGATACTAAAGATTTTTTGATTTGAATTTTGAAAATATTTGCTTGAAGAAAAATAACCAAACCGAAAACAGAAAGCCAACAAAATTAACAAAAAAATAGTTTCAATCCCTAGGTTGTTTTCCAGTATTTAGCAAGGACCTTTTTGCATATCTCTTTTCTTCTCATAAATTCTACACCATTTTAAATTTAAACTTACTATTTTCAGTTTAATCTAAGCTTTGTACTTTTATTATATTTCCTTCAGTTTAAAAATAAATTTTCCAATACCCCGCACCCATGGAATTCGCGCACCATGGAATTCGCGCCAACTTTCCTTAGTTTCTTTTGAAAAACTCCTTTCATTCCCGTGTCTGCACTTCCTTTTCTCTCGAAAATACAACTATTTCTACCGCTACGCTGTACATTTTTATTTATGTGGAATATAAAACTTCATAGCTCAGCAAATCCCACCGAGAAAAACACCACACAAAAGCTATAATAAGACATGTCACGTATCTTTAGAGATTTATGGGTACACCATGGCGTATGAGCAACAACGTTTTGCTGCTTGCAATTCGAGCCAGAACAACCATAGAAATGCTATTAAAAATATATAGTAGTAAAAGACAGGAGTCATACGTTGGATGGATATGTGGGAGAACAGAAAACCGTGGGCGCCCCTTTGCCATAACACTTTTTACACTCAAAGGAAAAATTAAATAAAAGAAAGTAAAGGAAGCGTAATGGCAACTGTAAACGCATTAAAAACATTAATAATGGGGAAAGCGGGAGGGAAGGCGTCGGAAGCAAAGAGCTAGAGCGTAAAGAGTTTAAAAGACGCACACTAAAAAGGCTTAAGCAAGCGTGTCCGTTGAAGCAGCGGGCAGGAGGTAGTCAAAGCATAGCAAATATTATATGTATAAAAAAATAAACGTACATAAAAGTGTAAAAGTACATAGCAAAGTTATCAGTGTTAAGTTATGAGGGTTACGAAGTACTTGCAAGCGGCAAAGGGTGTTGGTGGATAGAGCAGGCTACATTTATCAAAGCAAGGGTAAAGAATTTACAGATTTTGGATATTTTTATGTATTAGTTAGTATATGCGTGTGTGTGTGTGTTAACTCATCTCATTTCCTAAACACAAATATATTTAAGTTCAACTCACACACAGTCAGACAAAATACTTACCCATTAACGTGTTCGAGTGCTTAAACTTTACCTTAATAACACACACACACATACACGCACACTGATGCACACTCACACTCCTAGCACAGCTGTATTAAATTTATGTATGTACAACGCATACCTCCACACACAGAGCCGCCCTTTTCAGCATGAAAATTCTATTTGCCTATCCTTGATACATATCAAATATTTAAATGTAAAGAGCCATCTGCACGCCAACACACACACACACACGAACGATGCAGTTATAACCAGCCACACCCACACATAAAATTTTATGCATATAAATTTACACTGAGAGAGAGACAGAGGGAGAGAGAGAGAGCGCCCAGCAGGGCACAGTGGAAGTATGGCAAGGCAAATGGCCTTTCATGGCCGCAACAAAATCACTCGACAAGGAGAGAGGCGTGCAGCGGCAGCGCATCAGTGTAATGTCACGTGGAGAAGTGTGACCCCCTTCCACGTACATACATACCTAGTTTGTAAGCCTGCAAACATAATAATAAAGCTTCACTTTACACACTTTTTTACTTTTGTATTTTCTTTTTACTCTTGCTTTTACTGTTGCTTTTGTGCTGCCGCCACTGTCTCTCCTTCCACTCTTATGCACAAACAATTTTTGCATATATTCACACTCACACCACGCAGCTCATAAAGTTTGTCCTACTTCGCTTGCTAGCGGCAGCAACAACGCTTTGCTAGTTCATTCGCTTTTATGCGGCTTCCTCATCACACAACCTTTCGGCTAACAAATACAGAGGTAACACACACTCACACATACCCCAGCTCACTTGCTTCTTATTTGCTTCCATTGCCTCCACGTGCTGGCCTGCTGTTTTCGTGGTGACGTAGTAATGCTGCCACTACGCTGCGGTGATTCCATGTTTTCATTTTTCTTTTCGCTTTCGTATATCCGCCTTTACTCATACGCCGTGGCGAACACCCTAAGTGCCAGCAGTAGGGGCTCGTTGGTGCTCAGCATAGATATGTATGTACATTCAAGGTATGTATGTATGTATATACATGTTTCACGAGTATTTGTGTATATACACCCGTACATAAAGACATAAATATATATGTACATACACAACGGCAATGGCAGTGTGACTGCAGCGACTGCAATAATGAAAGCTTATCATTTTGGGGAAACCCTCGCTCGTATGCGGGCGTATGTGTGAGTGTGTGCTTTGGTTGTTTGGTGGTTGGTTAATGGCTTTGACTTTGTTGTTATTTTTGCTGTGCTACAGTGTTCCACGTGTGTACAAAGTACATGCGATTTTCTCGTAAATACCTACTCGTAAAAAATCGTGCTAATATTTCTTAGGCCAATGGATGTTGGGTTTCTCGGATTTTTTTCTTAATTTTATTTACATTTAATAAAAACTAAAATGTAAAAATACATACATAAGTACATATCAATAAATTTGTTCACAGCAAATACAACAAAGATAGTAGTACCAGTAACGAATGACACCTCCTTGTACTATTTTGCAATGAATGCTTCTCTTAAAAAATTATTGGTCCTTTGTAGGCGGCGTATAAATTTAGGGCCTTACATTCGTGTCGTATCTTAAAAAGTACACCACAAATTGGAGGAAAAGTGCAGCCTCGCTCTTAGCAAAAATGTGAGCGCCAATTTAAGGTATGGTTGCTAAAGCGATAATGGTAACCAAAACTATAACAATAACGGTTCGATAACAATGGTTAAAAAGATAGCTAGGCTAACATTGGTTCAACCAATTTTATCTCCTGCTTTACTTTTTTTTTTTTTAACTTGCGAAGCATTTCATATCTTTAAGTGCTCTAGAGCGTTGAAGTTTTCCTTTGGAATGAATACTTGTGTTGGGCTTCTAATACGGTGTCTAATTATACCTTTCATGAGCATGAAATGGTATTATAACTTTGGTCCGATGTTTGTAAGTACCAGAACAAAAAGAGATAGACCCATTAAAATGTATACTTATTTGATCAGAACGTCGAGCTGAGTTGATTTATCCATGTCCGTCTGTCCGTCTGTCCGTCTGTCTGTCTGTTTGTATGCAATCTAGTCTCTCAGTTTTCGAGATATCCGGATCAAATTTGGTAAGTGGGTGTATTTTTATAATGTATTAATCATTTGTCGGAACCGGAAGAATCGGACCACTATAACATATAGCTCCCATACAACTGATTGTTCAGATATGAGATTTTTCGTTATAACTTCTCCATTTATGCAGCTACGAACATGAAATTTTGCAGTACTTGCACCTATTATCAACAGAATACTTACAGTGGAAATTACAAAGATCGGGTCACTATAACCTATAGCTCCCATACAACTGATTGTTCAGATATGAGATTTTTCGTTATAACTTCTACATTTATGCAGCTACGAACATGAAATTTTGCAGCACTTGCACCCATTATTAACAGAATGCTTACAGTGAAAATTACAAAGATCGGTTCACTATAACCTATAGCTCCCATACAACTGATTGTTCAGATATAAAATTTTTCGTTATAACTCCTCCATTTATATAGCTGGGAACAGGAAATTCCGCACTGTTTTCAATAATTATCAACAGAAAACTTACAGTGAAAATTAAAAAGATCGGATAACTATAACCTATAGCTCCCATACAACTGATTGTTCAGATATGAGATTTTTCGTTATAATTCATGCATTTATGCAGCTAGGAACATGAAATTTCGCAGCATTTTCACTCATTATTAACAGAATACTTACATTGAAAATAACAAGGATCGGGTGACTACAACATATATCTTCCATACATCTGATTGTTCAGATATGGGATTTTACTATAAAACTCCTTTATTTGAACAGCTAAAACCGATAAATTTCGTAAGATATTTTATAAATAATAATACAAAGTCTACTGAGATAATCGCCAAATCTATGCTGTATAAGCTTTATCTCCTATAGCACTGATTGTTCAG
>NW_023458561.1:61628629-61636225 GCF_013731165.1 Rhagoletis pomonella | reverse complement strand
TTTTTTTATGTGACTCGTCACTCGAACAATGATTGCTGTTGGAGGAAGTGAGGGCGCATAAGATTTAACTTGTTGAATGATATTTCGTTTTGTTGGTGCCGTTTTGAGTGATTACTTACTCAGATAGGCGCTTTATTTAATGTAGGGAATTTTGGTATTGTCTTTTTATATAACTATGTACATACGTATTAAGACGATCCTTAAAATATCAACATCTAAATATTCTATAATAATAAATCATTTTTTGGAATTTTTTTTTTCGAAACTTTCCAGACTTCTTTGAAACTCTTCGGTATTTTTTTTAAAGGCCTTTGGATTTTCGAGAACTCGTTAGCATTTTTTGGGGTCTTGAACGTTCTAAGGCCCATTTGTATGTTAGCTTTGATGTTTTTTTGAATGCCTTAAAAAGAGTTAATAGTTTTAGTAAAAAGTTTCCTTTTCGTTTTGTTAAAAAAATATCAGATACCAAGGCAAATTCATATAAGGTGGCAGCAGTAGTACCAAAACAAAAAATTCCACTCACACAAATGTAAAATTACAACTTTTCTGCTCTAAACGAGCGAGAGGGATCGAAAATTCAAAGATACTACTTTTTCACTCGCTCCCTTCAGCAAAATATATAATTTTGAAATTTGCATACCAAGGAAAATCCAATCCGCTGTTCTAGTAACACCACCTTATATGAATTCGCCTTGTCTGATATGTACATTTTTTAAATTTATTTTGCTCTAAAAACGAAAAGCCAAACAATACTCGATATGTTTTACTAAAAATAATAACTTAAGTCAATATTTCACTATATATATTTTTATTTTTATCTCAAAAATGCATGTGGGGTAGAGTCAGAATTCTTATATTTTGTGCGATTTTCGATTTATATATACATATGTACTAAGCAGAATGGTTAAAGGTGTGTACTCTTCATGACGTATGTATGTAGTTTTTTACTTGTTGATGGTAATTGAGAGGAGCAGTATTGTTTTCAAAATACGTAGGTTACTGACTTATCAAACTGTCCTCATATTCAGAAGACAGACTATAAAAACGCTTGCCGATAAGGGCACTACAATCTTCTACTATAGTCAATGTTATTTCGTATTTAATATATTTAATTAATGAGTAATAATTTTGTATTTATAGTCGAGCGTCATTTAAATGAAGATTACGAATACATAATCGGTGAAGTGGCGCTCTGATTTCTAGAAAATATTATGTACGCTTGTGATAATGATAACCTCTTCGAATGCGGTTCAATACAGAATATTGCTACTTGATGATATAAAAATAATAAAATTGCCAGCGTATGTACATATGTATATGTATGACTATATACTACATTTGTACATAGGCCGGTAAATATAGATTCGTACATACTTGTGTACTTATGTGTATGTCTCGTCTAAAAAGGACCAGGAAATTTAATAGTTTGTACATTAGGGTGGTCCAAAAATGCATGTGAAAAAGTAAAGTCGGAATTTTTATTCTCTCACCCCCTAGGATTGTTCTATATCAAAAAAATATACCCAAATTTTTTATTTTGAAATCAAAAAATATTTAGAGGTCGCTCAAAGTGCCTAAAGTTTTCTATGTATTTTATATGGGGGAAAAAACACTTTTCTTAGAAGTGGAATAGAATTGTTAAAAATCAATATTTTTGTATCCGAAAACCCTGCTTCTCTGCAGGGGATTCTCAGTTATAATACCCAACCATTTTTTCATCGCAACTGTAATTTATAGGTCCGCCCCGAACCCCGAATTTTAATTGTTTATCATTTTTGTAGGTACCCTGAAGAGAACCTGAGTTTTCCGATTGCAAAATATTGATCTTCAAGAATTCTATACCTTTTCTCCGATAAGTTTTTTTTCCTCATATAAAAATACATGGAAAATTTTGAGCGCTTTGAGCGACCTCTAAATATTTTTTGATTTCAAAATAAAACATAGAACAATTCCAGTTCTGACTATACTGTTTTTAGCCCACCCTAATGGCATATGCATTTTGAATGTACATGAATATCTACATAAATATGAATGTGTGTATAAAAATATAAGCAGATATATAATTATATACAACGCACATACAAACATCTAGTACATATTTATGCACATAAATACGAATATTCTCTTTTGCGTTTTATTGAAATGCCATCACCGCAGTAGGGCTGTGGCTTTAATTGAGCCAATTATTTGCCTTTTTATTGAATTCCCTCTTCGTAAGATATGCTTGCATACATATACACATATACATATCGTTGCCTTAATATAGAAAGGCCCTATCTCACATCGTCGCTGAAATGCACAAAGCCGTAACTAACTAAAATCTTTTATTGCATAAAACGATTTGGGGCCACATAATGCGATCAAATGCATCATAATCAATTAAAACGTAAATTTTCGATTTTTAGTTAGTTACGGCTTTTTGTATATCAGCGATGATGTCAGATAGGGCCTTTCTATATTAAGGCAACGATATGTAAATATGTATGTGTATATTTTCTGCTAAAAATTTAAGCAATAAGTCAGTTATAATACTGAAAAAATTTCTGCATATGCGAATCTATTTGACAAATTTATTAAATTTGTTAAAAAAAAAATAACATTAATTTAGAATAGAAAAGTCGAATTATCTACTACATACATAATGTATTTCGTATGGGAGGTACATACATACATATTTGTTTTAGTGGCAAGAATAAATTGGGGTCAATATTGAAAATTGGCCGGTTCGAGTATCTGAAGTGTAGAATTTTAATATCAGAAACCAACAACATATGTACATACATATCTCAGCTCTCTTCATTAAAGCTAGACATCTGCTAATTTTCGTTCTTGAAGCTACTACAGAAGTAGTTATAGGCGATGCCAAGCATTATGGCGTTGTTGGGGCCAACCGTCCAACCGCTACTAGCCTCGCAACGTCAGTTATGAGTTTTCCTAATAACTTTTGACTTCTTTAAGGGTTAAGGGTTTTATACGAGTCACATTAGTTTGGTTAAACGGCAGCTGAACTCCATGCGCCACTTTTAATCGGGTTTCTGAAGATTATGGAAGTCTTTAATTTAATTTATTTTTTACAACTGAATTTCGTAAAAAAATTATCTACAACATTTTTTCCCCCGCATAAAAATTTATATCTGCTTGGATATTTTTTTTGCCTTTAGTTAGAATATTCTTGCCTAAGAAATGCTTTTTTCCTAAAAAAATTTTTTTTTCTAGAGATAAAATAATTATTTCCGGGAAAAATTTTTTCTCTAGAAATTACTATTTTCCCTAAATATTCTTCTTTAAAAAAAAAAATTGTATCTCAAGAACTTTTTTCTTAGTAAATTTTTACTGAAAATTCGATTTTTGTAAACATGTATTTTTTTCTAAAAATGTATTATTTTCCATAATGGTTATTTTATTTTTTTTCTAATTTGTGATTTTTTTTTCTGTTTTGGTATAGATATGTATTTTTCTCTAAAATTGCATGCACAAATAAGAATAATGAGGCACGTTATAAAAACATAATTTGGGATCGCTGTGTCGAAACGAGTAAACCGTTAAGAGTAAGCAGCTTTCAAAATAGCTGTAACAATAATTTATCGATTTCGATAATCAGGATATTAAATATTTTTTGATTTGAATTTTGAAAATATTTGCTTGAAGAAAAATGACCAAACCGAAAACAGAAAGTCAATAAAATTAACAAAAAAATAGTTTCAATCCCATGTGTGTTTTCCAGTATTTAGCAAGGACCTTTTTGCATATCTCTTTTCTTCTCATAAATTCTACACCATTTTAAATTTAAACTTACTATTTTCAGTTTAATCTAAGCTTTGTACTTTTATTAGATTTTCCTTCAGTTTAAAAATAAATTTTCCAATACCCCGCACCCATGTTCTAGCGGATTTCGCTCCAACTTTCCTTAGTTTCTTTTGAAAAACTCCTTTCATTCCCGTGTCTGCACTTCCTCTTCTCTCGTATATACAACTATTTCTACCGCTACGCTGTACATTTATTTATGTGGAATATAAAACTCCGCAGCTCAGCAAATCCCACCGCCAAAAACTCCACACAAAAGCTATAATAAGACATGTCACGTATCTTTAGAGATTTATGGGTACACCATGGCGTATGAGTAACAACGTTTTGCTGCTTGCAATTCGAGCCAGAACAGCCATAGAAATGCTATTAAAAATATATAGTAGTAAAAGAGAGGAGCCATACGTTGGTCGGATATGTGGGAGAACAGAAAACCGTGGGCACCCCTTTGCCATAACACTTTTTACCCTCAAAGGAAAAATTAAATAAAAGAAAGTAAAGGAAGCGTAATGGCAACTGTAAACGCATTAAAAACATTAATAATGGGGAAAGCGGGAGGGAAGGCGTCGGAAGCAAAGAGCTAGAGCGTAAAGAGTTTAAAAGACGCACACTAAACAGGCTTAAGCAAGCGTGTCCGTTGAAGCAGCGGGCAGGAGGTAGCCAAAGTATAGCAAATATTATATATAAAAAAAAAAATAAACGCACATAAAAGTGTAAAAGTACATAGCAAAGTTATCAGTGTAAAGTTATGAGGGTTACGAAGTACTTGCAAGCGGCAAAGGGTGTTGGTGGATAGAGCAGGCTACATTTATCAAAGCAAGGGTAAAGAATTTACAGATTTTGGATATTTTTATGTATTAGTTAGTATATGTGTGTGTGTGTGTTAACTCATCTCATTTCCTAAACAAAAATATATTTAAGTTACACTCGCACACAGTCAGACAAAATACTTACCCATTAACGTGTTCGAGTGCTTAAACTTTACCTTAATAACACACACACACATACACGCACACTCACACTCCTAGCACAGCTGTATTAAATTTATGTATGTACAACGCATACCTCCACACACAGAGTCGCCCTTTTCCGCATGAAAATTCTATTTGCCTATCCTTGATACATAAAAAATATTTAAATGTAAAGAGCCATCTGCACGCCAACACACACACACACACACACACACGAACGATGCAGTTATAACCAGCTACACCCACACATAAAATTTTATGCATATAAATTTACACTGAGAGAGAGAGACAGAGGGAGAGAGAGAGAGCGCCCAGCAGGGCACAGTGGAAGTATGGCAAGGCAAATGGCCTTTCATGGCCGCAACAAAATCACTCGACAAGCGTTGCCAGCGAGTGGTTACGGGAGAGAGGCGTGCAGCGGCAGCGCAGCAGTGTAATGTCACGTGGAGAAGTGTGACCCCCTTCCACGTACATACATACCTAGTTTGTAAGCCTGCACACATAATAATAAAGCTTCGCTTTACACACTTTTTTACTTTTGTATTTTCTTTTTACTCTTGCTTTTACTGTTGCTTTTGTGCTGCCGCCACTGTCTCTCCTTCCACTCTTATGCACAAACAATTTTTGCATATATTCACACTCACACCATGCAGCTCATAAAGTTTGTCCTACTTCGCTTGCTAGCGGCAGCAACAACGCTTTGCTAGTTCATTCGCTTTTATGCGGCTTCCTCATCACACAACCTTTCGGCTAACAAATACAGAGGTAACACACACTCACACTTACCACAGCTCACTTGCTTCTTATTTGCTTCGATTGCCTCCACGTGCTGGCCTGCTGTTTTCGTGGTGACGTAGTAATGCTGCCACTACGCTGCGGTGATTCCATGTTTTCATTTTCCTTTTCGCTTTCGTATATCCGCCTTTACTCATACGCCGTGGCGAACACCCTAAGTGCCAGCAGTAGGGGCTCGTTGGTGCTCAGCATAGATATGTATGTACATTCAAGGTATGTATGTATATACATGTTTCACGAGTATTTGTGTATACACACCCGTGCATAAATACATATATATGTACATACACAACGGCAATGGCAGTGTGACTGCAGCGACTGCAATAATGAAAGCTTATCATTTTGGGGAAACCCTCGCTCGTACTGGCTGTGTATGCGGGCGTATGTGTGAGTGTGTGCTTTGGTTGTTTGGTGGTTGGTTAATGGCTTTGACTTTGTTGTTGTTTTTGTTATGCTACAGTGTTCCACGTGTGTACAAAGTTCATGAGATTTTCTCGTAAATACCTACTCGTAAAAGATCGTGCTAATATTTCTTAGGCCAATGGATGTTGGGATTCTCGGATTTTTTTCTTAATTTTTTTTACATTTAATAAAAACTAAAATGTAAAAATACATACATAAGTACATATCAATAAATTTGTTCACAGCAAATACAACAAAGATAATAGTACCAGTAATGAATAAAACCTCTGTGTATTATTTTTCCATGAATGCTTCTCTTAAAAAATTATTGGTCCTTTGTAGGCGGCGTATAAATTTAGGACTTTACTCGTATTTTAAAAAGTACACCACAAATTGGACCTATTAAGCTGGCATTTCAGGGTACTATTTTATATATACATAAGGAAAATTTTAAAGTTAGGGGGTGGGGGGGGGGGGGGGGGGGGGGGCGGGGGCGGCTCGAGCACCGCCCTGCCCCTACCTGGCTACGCCCATGCCTTGAGCCTTGAACTTTTCTTAAACCCCATTCCTGACCAATATATTTGCTTCATAGCGCATCTAAACTGTGATCGGATGCCCAGGTGTTTCATGAACTCGGAGCACAGGCATAATGCTCATTAATAATTGAAAGAAAGTCCCGTCCCAAAGACGGGTAGCGCCGGCACCATGATCTGTGGCTGTGATTGTTTGTTTCACTTTTGCCTGCAGATTGCATTCGGTGTATGAAACTTTTTAATTTTGGTCAGAGCCATACAGGTCAAGCTTTTGACTTCTTTCGTACATTTTGAGGCGCTTTGTGGCTCTGTCTTTTTATATAGATTTATCAAGAATTAGCCGCCAATATTTTACTTCGTTTGAGATGGGTCTCTTAACTACATGCAAGGACAGTTCCATTTGATTTCTTGAAACTTTTCCTCACTTTTCCGTTTTTTCGGGATTCTTCTTTTTTCTTTTTTTAGAATCTTTCAGAAGAACGGTTCACTTTGATTTCTTAATACTTTTCCGCAATTTTTGTCTTTTTCTCGGAATTCTTCTCGTTTATTTTTTTAAGATCTTGCCGAATTGTTTAGATGTTTTGAATTATTTTTTAGAATTTTCCGGGAGCTTTGAAACCTAAAGTTACAATTAAAAAATACAAGCCTATTTGGCATTTTTGGCACTTTCTTATCCTCAATAAGGCATATCACAGTGCAGCGAGCCAGTCCGTTAGAATTACAGTTTTGCTTAGAATTGGGTGTGGTATTTCTCATGAAGGTGTAGTATTGCATACTTGCAAGGGAAGTGCCATCGACTGAGGCCGGAATTCTTTAACAAACTCAGTTGGTCGGCTTCGAGACTTGCATGGAGAGCGATAAGAAGTCTACAAAAAGCTATGTGGTTTCGCGAGAAAGGAAATAAATAAATATTTTGAATAAAACCAATATCAGGTTGTGCCTACCTAGGCGGTTACAACTATTTTTTATTTTTTTTTATTTTCAGCAAGAACTACCCACAGTGCCTTTGCGTCACAATTTCACTGTCGTCGCACCCAATTTCAGCGCATCTGTCTGCTTCATTGCCATTTCAGTAGAATTGCAAACTCACA